>NC_048895.1:65654261-65729851 GCF_011077185.1 Oxyura jamaicensis | reverse complement strand
CAAAAAAAAAAAAAAAAAAAAAAAAAAAAAAAAAACACATTGTTTTGTTTGGTTTATCTGTGCTGATTACAGGCATTAGAGATGCTGAAGTGTATCCTGGAGAGTGTTGAGGAAAACAGGAATCTCCTGCAGGAAGAAACTATACATTGTGTAAGATGGTAAAGCAAAACAGAAATTTAGTTAGATCTTTTGCCAAGATTTTTTATGGAGCATTCAGATAACTTAATCAGAAACAGAATTTTGTATCAGCCTGTGAATATTGACTATAACTTATTGTATAGGTGGAGGTGTCTTTAGACTGTGTTTGCAAGTCAGCAAGACAAATTGCTGGGCTCACTGGTACCATACTTCAGAAGTGAATAAGCAGAATTGATCTGTCTGATATCTTGTGCTGCACTAATATACATGCAAGTATCATCTTATCATAAAAGAAAATTATAACAGTGAACACTTGAAGGGGATGTTGGAAGGAATAAAACTGAAAACAACTTCTAGCATTTGCTGAAGAAGAAGGGTGGAGGGAGGGGGAGAGAGCAGACAAAATGAAGCTGCAGTATTAATTTATACAGATGTCTGGGAGTGATCACCAAAGTATTCTTACAGCTTTGTTCTTGGTATGGTTTCCTTAGGAGGTTGTGGGGGTGCCTTCCTTGCTGCTTTTGAAGTTTGAAATCGTAGCTTCAAATGCAAAATGCCTAGTTCATATTTGGCAAAGGTTCAAAAAGGCATTTTAAAGAAAAACTAAGGCCTTTTATCTTTCAAATGATCTACTGGAAGCTCAGCAGGGTTGAACCCATGTTGGAAACAGCATATGCCATGATGGAACCCCTACCAAATTATGGCCTCACGCAGCCTACAGCTCTGCAAGCTCCTGCATGGCTCCTGGAGACTAAGCAGAAAAAGAATGAGTAGAAATACTACTTAAGTATGTATCTAAAGTGCTAATACAATTTTGGGTCAGTCATTAGATATAACGCTTACACCAGAGAACTCTGGCTTGCAATGAGTGAACTTCTATTCCTTAAACTACAGGTCTTGATGAGACTACTGCAGCCCTGCTGTTATGAGCAAACATCTTGAGGGGAACTGAAGCAACACAAATGAGGACTGGTGTCAAGTGCACAAGCAGTATGAAAAGATAGGTAAAGTTGAAAAATTAACTGTAGTAAACACAGGAAGGGTGCTACTAGTGGCCTTAGACTGGTTGTGAAAAATGAGCCCTTAGAGTTTCTTCAGAAACATAATAGTGGTAGTAGCTAGCTTAAATTTGCTTTACTGACTCCTTTCATCCATGGGCAGACAGAGATTACACCTAAGATTTAGGTATAATACAGTACAGATTTAGGAATTATGGAAGATCCAAGTGTAAATTTTAGAATTTTAGTAAGGTTTTGGCTGCTGCTTCCATCTTTTGATTAGAACAAGGGCTTAAAATGGGGTTGGATTCAGCATGGAAATCTCCCTGGTTGAAATTTCAAAGCCTGAAGCATCTACAGAGTTAGATCAGGAATTAGCAGTGATTTTGACAATATCAAAGGCAAATTAACAAATAAGGTTCATACATAGTTTGGTCCTAATTCCTTTGGTATTTTGGAAAATTGCCTTTATTCAATATCATCACAACTGTAAAATATAAATATGTTTCTCCTATAGGCATCAGACTGAGGTATGGAACAGAAACTCTTAAAAAAGAGAATGAGAAAATGTTTCCTATCTCATTTTTTGTCTTTTTGCCCAGGCTGGGCCTTGTTGGCTTACAGCCTGGGCTGCAAGCCTGTCTGATATTGCAAGATGAGTATGTTCTTTACTCCTGCTGGGGTTTGCCAGCACTCCCAGAGCAGACAGGATGGGAGAATGGGAAGAGCTTGATCTCAGGTAAGCCAAGCTGGATTTTTAATACCTGTCGTGGGTTTATGCAAAGCTCTTCATTCTAAGATGTTTCAAAAGAGATGCCTGAAGCTCAACACACCGTCAGTTTTATCAAAATGGTTCTGTCAATAAACTGTCAGCTGCATAAACACAAGACAACATTGCACAGAAGGCACTGTTCTACAGTAGGGTGAGAGATCTGTTGATTTCATATACCCCTTGAGGTTGAATTTTGTGCAAGCAGATGATACTTCCATATCCACTGGAACTGCAAATTTAAATTCTGATTGTCTCTGTTGTGCTCTGATTATTTTATGAAGGGCCTTGCTTTCCAACTCCATGCTGGCATACTAATTTGATAGTTATTTCTTTTCTAATTTCTTAGTCTCAGACCTAATGTTTACACTCCCTCTAATTGTTTTTTTATTATTACATTTACTGTTTTAAATTCTGGTTTCTCTCTGTACCTTAAGTAGCTTGCTGCCATTGCAGCATCTTTGCTACACCACTGTGCACCCAGTACTCACTGTCTGCATTTGCATAATGAGCTAATCTTTGTTGGCTGATTACTTTGTGGAAAGAATTGAACATTTAACTGGTAATAATTGCAATCTATCAAACTGCACAGTCACCTCAGAAGTGATCACAGTATGTTTGCTGGAACTTCTGCTGAATTTTATGAGCTCTCACTCCCCATATAGATGTCTGACTAGAAACTTTACCTAACATTTAACTCTGTCGAAAGAAAACCTTGGATCTTAACAGGCCAGCTGTTCTGAAACTAATAAAAGCAAGAGATTTCTAAAAAAAAAAAAAAAAAAAAAAAATCTTTGTTAAAGGTAATAGTGTATCTTAATACAATGTTAGTCTGAGACCAACAGAGATCTATGTACTTTTCCACGGTGCTGTTTTAAATTATCTGCTCTGCCTTGGTGTTCACCAAACTCATAATTTTAGTATTTTCTTTGCAAGCAGAACACCTAAAGCTTTAATTTCTTCAACTAGATTAAATGGCTCTAGAGTTACATATTGACTTAACCATCACATCTATCCTAAAATCATCAATCTACCTTTTTGCAGAGATGATTTATCAAGTTTTAGCATGGTTTTCCGTATTCACAGATGACACTGTTGAAGTCAAATTTAGAAAAAAAAAAAAAAAAGAAAGAAAGAAAGAAAGAAAGAAAAAGAAAACCACCAATCTAATCTCAATAAAATTATAATTTGGATTAAAGAAAGAAATGTCAACATTGACCTCTACTACATGGCAGAGTGGCATCTTTTTCTGAATAGTTTAAGTGCAGCAAGGTCCGTTGGACTTGATGAGTAGCATATTCTTTTTGTGACTTTGACTTTTTCATAAACATAAGCCACTGAGACTGTTAGTGGAGTTTAAGGAATTCTTCATACCTTCCTGAAATGTTCCAAACTTGCTCTAGAAACTTCTAGAACAAATACTAAGGAGGAGGCTCCTTCCTGAAGACCATGCAGGAGCTAAGGTGGAGAGGGAGCAGTATTATTCTCCATGTTGTACAGTTGTGGATCCTTGGCACAGAGAGCTTGTGCCAATACCCATGAAGAGAGAAGCAGAACCAGGAATTAAACACAACTCTGTCTTGAGTCTCTGCTGACAAAAGACCTGTGAAGATGTCTATGTAGATTTTCCCATATTGCTCATACTTTTTTTTTTTTTTTTTTTTTTTTTTTTTTAAGTAACTACCTCTCAGTTAGAAACTGTATTTAGAGCATTCACTTTGGAAAAACCTCCAGACAGATTTCTGTAGGAGCTGTCACAACTTTTAAGCAGTAACAGGCTGAGCGCTGAGCAAAAACTTGTAAAACCTTGTGCAAGGAGTTAGTGACTGCAGTCAGGGAAGCTGGGGAAAGGCTAAACCTGGCTGATCCACAGCACACATTGTCTGACCCTACATCACCACGAGCTGACTGCATTGTCATTAACCTGGAATTTTCAATTAATGGTTTGGGTACTTTACAACTACTGGTTCAAGAACACCCTTCTGCTTCAAGCTCACAAATTCTGTAAAATGAATTCCTGATCTTATACTGTTGCTGTCATTGCATAACTTGCTATTGTTTTGTCATTGTTGTTTTGTTTTGTTTTGTTTTAAAAAAAGTGTGTTGGTTATGAAAGGACCCTAGGGATACATGCTGGCAACTGTGGCAGTAGTGGAGGAAAAAAACATGTTAATCAGCAAGCTGAAGTAAAGCTACATGGAAAAGAAAATCTACTGTGGATCTCAGCCAGTTTTTTTCCCAAAGGGTGCTGTGTTGTAGGTGCTGATCTAGCTTTCTTGGTTAGAAGAGGAGAGAGCATTTGGCTTTTGCTAGTTTATTGCCTATTCATATCTTCTGAGGGATTCTTTTGGAAGACGTACTTCTGATTGCTTACTTCTGCTGCTCTTCAAAGTCATGTCAAACTTGGTGCTTACAATGCATACCACAAAGTATGTTAATGTATTTTTTTCAAATCTTTCAAACTTCTTTAATAGCTGAAATTTATAGTAGGAATATCTTTATACAGGGGGAAAACAAACTATTCTATACCGGAGTCTTGACGGTTTCATTTTCTTTGCTCTAACAAAGGACAGTTAACTGCACATGACACAGGTGGAGGTGAGGGGATTTTTCCATGTGTGCACACTATTACTTATCATACAGGTTCAGCTTGCAAGCCTGGTGTCACTCTTAGCACCTCGAAAGCAACCCCCACAAAATAAGCAGCTGTCCTTCTGTTGTTCTGATGATAAAATACAGCTAGCAGAAGGGTCTGGAAAAAGTCAGGATGGAGTAAGTGCTGGAAGTATATAATATAGGAGCAGGGGGTTTGTGGAAGGCAGCAGCTTCCCAGGTTGTTCTAGCTGTGTGTAAAAGCATGTCCTGGGAGTTCTTTACTACTCTTTTCCTCCAAGGAGTGTTATATTTTAAATAAATCCTTGCTATTTTGGGGGGTACTGCCGACTCAAGGGGGGGGGGGGGGCGGGGAGTATGTTAAACATTTAAGAGGTTTTCCTCCTCTGAAAAAAATCTGGAAAATATTTGAGGAAAATATCGTGTCAAAATGTTGTTGCAGTGAACAGTTCCATTATTATTCACAAAAGTGAATGAGACAGCAGCTTGCAGATGGAAGATGATGCTCTTCTCCTCAGCATAGCATGTTAGTCCTGCATGATGTCAGTAGCTGATTCCAGCTCTGACCTCATAGATGAAAAGCAGCAGCTGGCACTACGAACAACCACAGTGGCAGCCTGCAGCAGCACTGCAGAATAAATCCAGAGCAATGGCTGTCATGTGCTGTGCTGTGCAGTGCAGTGCACCACTCCTGCACTGCAGGATATTTTGGAAGCTTCAAGTCTGCTTACAGCATGTTGAAGGCAATCATTCAGGATATATAATTAATTTTTTGAAGGGAGAAAGCAATTTGGCTCCAACTGTTTTGGCTGAAAAGTCATTACATTTAATTTTCCTGGGAGTCTAAAAAAGTTGAGGTATCTAGAAGTCATGTTTTCCCCTCCTCTCCATGATCTTAGGAAAATAAACTTCCTAAAGAGTATCTGAATGCCTCTGAAGTGATTTAAACAGATGGTCTAACTAGCTTCATGGGTATATAATTTCCCTCAGAAAGAATTCCTTGCCAAAGTTGTGTTTGTTCCAAACCTTGGTTTCCTATTTTCTGACAGGAAGCTTTTCTTTGTTGACATAGAGCTGGAGAAAAATAACATCATTTCTAAACACCACCCCAAATCAAAGTGGGGAATACGTTCTTTTGGACCTGAAAGCTTACAGGCACAAAGTATACTGGGCTGTTCGTAACGTGGTTTAACAAACCAAGAAGAGGTTAATCTGAGAAATATTTATAATATGCCTTCTGAGTGAGAATTGTGCTGCAGGAGGTAGTCTTGATAATTCCCAAAAATGTACTTTATCTAAACAATCAAGAATTTGGAGGAGAGGGCAATTCAATTAGATGAATGCAGATATGACAAAATGGGCACAATTAGTTAAATGATTACATTCACTGTGATATATATATATTTTTTTTTTCATTGCTTTTTCCTGCTTTGCTTGAACCTTTCATCTTCAGCTCTAGAGAACAGCTGACAAATGGATTTTGTTATTAGGCACTCCTTCCCCTTTCAATTAAAGCTCATTTTACCAGCATGGTGAGACCCTCAGCCTCCAGGTTTTATTAGGAATATTGCTTTCTTACAGCAGTAACCTTACCTGCAGCCGTGATGCAGAGGGATGCTGCTGTGTATACAGATTGTTGTATTGGCTTATGAATGTCTGCATTAATATAAAGCAACATTTATAAAGCAGAGTCCCTTTTAAAAGCAACTAGTTCCCACATCATGGATGAATGTGATAACATGATGGGCTCTGACTTGGAAACTGGAAATACTGAGAGCAGATAAAAGCTTTTGAGAGAATAAACATTGATTTCTTTCAAATGGTTAATTTACCTTGGAGTTTTTATTTTTGCTGTGTTCGTTTCTTTAAAAATCTACCACAAAAATGTCTGCTTTTCCCATTCATCATTCTGAGGTAGTTTCATGTGTTCTCCCTGTCTTGTTCTATTTCTGAGCAGGAAACAGACCTGATGAAATATTAGTCAAGTGTCAGTGCCCAATTTAACCCCATCTAAACTAATTTTTCAAATCATTCTGATACCTCCCTATGCACAAGTGCATTTGTATGTTAAGCTTTAAAACTACTTTTTTTTTTTTTTTTTTTTTTTTTTTTTTTCCTGCTGAAACAGAATCAAACGGCATCATGCTTTTTCAATTTACTGGTTGCTTGGTATTGGAGGAATAGAGGTGGTGTTTTTTTTCCTGTCAGTCCACTCAGTATATGGAACTTTTTGAGCAGTTCTTGTTAGCTGAAGCACTAAAGCTGGTACCTCATTCATGATCTGAAAATAAAAGATTTTCTCTGTGTTAGCTTAGAATTTGATCAAAAGTGGAATCCAAAAGAACATGGTCTATGTGTCCAGAAATAACATTTTAAATGATTGGAAACTAAGTGCAATAAGTTAGCTTTGAAACAAGAATTATACCTTTTCAATTTAGGTGTAGCCAGTTAATAAATAAAACGCCAGAAGAGGTGTCATGAATATATTTCACTGATTTGCAGAAATGGTACCAATTTTGCAGTTCTCCAAATGACTTCCTTACAGGAAATAAATGCTAGTTGCTTCTTCTGACACTAATGTAATGATGTTATGTTTCAAACAAGTTTTGATTTTCCATCTGCCCAGGATACTTAAAATTGTATCTACAGTTCTACTCCAATGTGATATATATTGTAATTTGACATGGGAAATTTTTTCCATCATTACCACCTACTGTTAAATTCTTATTTATTTAATTATTGCTGTTCTACCTCAGATATGAGATATGTCCATTTCAAACTCTTTTTGTTGTTGTAATTTACCTAAATGCATCAAAGATAACTGGAAAATATCATACCCCATTTAATACTAAATGAATGCAATTTTTAAAATATATGTTCTAGAAATAAAACTATGAAAAACAGGCTGTGGAACTTGGAACAAATTACATATTTTATTATGGCTCATGTTCTAGAGCACATATCTCAAAATACCAGATCTTGACTGTTAATATCAATCTGATGATCTACTACTTTAAAAGCAAACCTGTTCTAGTGGACAGTTACCTTCCTTGTATGAATGACTACTCCTGCTCAGGTGCAAGACCCTAATACCCATGTCATGCAGCAATCACACACTCACCCCTCATCCCTCCATCCACGATTCCCCTGGGAACATGGCACAGCCACCAACTGGTGGCTGGTGGTGGCTGACCCCATTTGCTACAGTGGCTGGCTCCATGGGCCGGGGTGCCCTTCCCCAGCCCAACTCCAGCAGCTGGTGCTGAGGTTTGCTCACCCACATCCAGGTCTTGCCAGGAGCTGACACTAAGGAGGGTGCAAATACACAGTCAGGAAAATATTTATTGAGATTTTTTTTTTTTTTTTTAAAAAAAAAAAAAAAAAGACTACAGTGATGATGTGCAGGGCTCAGCCTGGCAAGAACACACACAGCCAGCCCTTTTATACCCTTTTCTACCTATCCCCCTGCCTCTTTTCCTTCTGCTTCTGCTTTCCCTACATGCTCTATCATTTCTGCTCCCTCCCAGTCTGCCCCCCTGGTTCACAAACTTTCCAGCTGTGAAGTCCACGTTGCTTTTCCTGGAAGTGGCACCTGCTGCTTGATAGCTCCTCAGCTAGTGTTTCTGGGAGGTTTGTTCCTTGTCCCCATTCATGCTTTGTCAGGTCTGTGTCTCAGCATTTTGCTTGCAGTTCCCCCTTCTTTACTTTTCAGCCTGCTTCAAGGATCCACACTCCGACAACCTTGCTTGATTCACCATTCCCACATTCTGTCTCTTTGTCAGTTAGTACAACTGACCAGGTTTTATGGTCAGTGTCTCCCACCTTAGAAGTCCTTGATCAGATAACCCTGCTAGAATAAACATTTGCACATGCCCTCATCGATTAGTGCTGCTGACCAGACTTGGTTCCCATCACTTCCTCCCTGTCTTATCATCCCTTGCTGCATTGGGAAAGGTCCTTTACCAGATATCCCTAGAGGAGCAGATGCTCTCCTTCTACGTGCCCTTATATTCTGCACATGTGCAATCAGACTGTGAGCAAACCATCTCTTATTCATCTCCTGAGCAGACTAACTAGGTTATGCCTTATAGGACCCTAAGTTTATGGCATTTACTTAGTACATCTTGTAGCTCTTTTCTCAACCTTCTGAGTTTTACACATGCTTCCTGGAAGTTTAGGGAATGGAAAAAGATATTTCTTTAATAGTTCCTGATGTTATAAATAGAGAAAATAGTCTCTTTATTCACAAATTAGGATTCCTTTCTTAGCCACAACTCACAAATTTCTCTGTTGGCAACAGTATGAGATTCTTTGTGGATAGCAAGCTTGTCCTTGTCCCTGCCTTTCACAACAAAGTCCTTCACATTTAAACACAGTGCTAACCCTGGTTGAGATATATGGTCTGGCAGTTGGCTGTATTAAAAAGCATGCGCCCTAATTAACCTACTTCACCAACTGACCCAGATAAATCTCTATGACTTACTTGTCTCAGTCTTTATTTACCACGCCATCAGTTTTTGGGTCATCTGTAAGTGTTTGGAAAGCAGGTGTTAGTATTTCTCCCAGATCACTGGGTATGTTGCATTTCCTGCCAGTGGTGCAAGTCCTGTTAGGTGTCCTTGCTCTGGGCAGGTGGATAAGGATAAGTCTGTTTCCTTAGGACCTGTAGCTTGATATAATTGTTCTCAGTGGTTGGTTTTTAGTAATGATGTCCAATAACATGCCTTGTTGGCAGATGCCCTAACGGTCTTCCTCTGGTGCTGCTGCTCTAACTCACTAGTGAGTGAAGGACCTGCTGTAATCTGAGTTTGATGTTAACCAAAGTTAGCTTCTTTTGAAATCAATGGAATATCGCTGTGGATTAGCTGGACAGTGCTTTGAGACAACACAAAATGGTTTAGAGGAGCTGAGACTGTTTCTCTGTTAACCTAGTGGCTGTTTTTATTATTATTATTATTATTATTATTTTTATTAAATGTAAAGGATTTTTTTTTTTCTATTTGCTTTCAGCTGTGGTATTCCTCTTGTTGCATGAACACAATATACAGTAATGAGGAAGCTAACCGCTTCCACCTGCAGATCTGTCATTTGAATGAAAACAAGTAAACATCACTTGCACTTTTGTAGATGATAGATATGCAAAGCTTTCAGAAGTAAAATAACTTGGCAAAAGGCAACATGGCAGACATGACCAGGTGAAAATTATTTCTGTATATTACTGATTTCATCCCAAATGGCTGGGTCATGATGCAGAGGCTGCTGAAGGAGGTGGTCTGGAAACACCTTGTCTCTTAGGGATAATACAGATGTTTCTAATCAGCTTGGCATCCCAGCTGATGCTTGGGGGGGATGAGAGAGACAGGGGGAGGCAGCAGTGGTTTGGTAGTTTCCTGCAGTAGGAGCGTGGGTCAGGACTGCATAACTGGGGGGATGTGTCTACTTACATTTTTTTTTTCAACTTATCCAAGTTGGGGTTTTACTTAGTGCTTCCTGTTTTTTTTTTTTTTTTTTTTTTTTTTGTTTGTTTTTGTTTGTTTGTTTGTTTTGGTAGTGTTTGTGCTGTATTCCTCTGTGTCCTCCCCACCCCACCCCTTATGTTTCCTTTAGACCATGTTTAGTTACACTTGTTAGATACAGGCAAGGAAGAACTTCTTATCCTTTGCTGCTTACACTGGACACTGGGTACAATGAAAGCTGAAAATAAGAGGGAGAAAAGGACTGAGAGAGGTAGGTACGATCAAGATGGAAAGCAGAGAAAAGGAAACTGGAAATATATATCTGAGAGAGATTTTGAGACAGAAAGTGTCTACATCTTAGTAGACTTACTAGCTGTTTTATTTTAGTTTTCCTATGCTTAACTATTTTCCTGAAAGAAATGGGGAGTCGAGTGAAGGAAGAAACTTATATGTAAGCTAGCAAGGCTGGGTGAGGGAGCCTTCAAACCAGAGGTAATATGGCATGTCAGCATGTCTTCCGATATCTCTTGCTTAAACGGTCATTTGTTTTTAGACTGCCCTTGATCCAAAGAAGTGGTTTCCCTGACTACCAGCACTCCAAGCTCTGTGTCAGTCTCTAGTACTGTGTGCCGATGTTCTGCTTCTGTTATAAGGGCACAATGGAATTTTATGTTATTATCAGGTACTAATATTTAGCATTTACATTTTCATGCATTAAGAGATTTTACAAATGCTCTTATGTACCTTCCCAGCTCCTGCATGGACTGTACACTCCTGTAAGCTGTTTTGCAGACGGGGAAACTGCAGCTGATTTAATTGCTGGAGGCAATATAAAAAGTGCTTTTGCCTCAGCAATTGGGTGCTCAGGGTGTTAGCTTTATATTAGCATTCGACTCATCTTTCTGATTGCTGTGTACTATACTTTGCATTGATGTGATGCAATATTGATGAAACTCCTTGGTATTAAGGGTCAGCTCTGCAGTACCTCTCTTAGGGGATAAGGAATACAAAGCAGCAGCTGTTTAGCTGTTAAGAGTCGCTGGGTTACCCAGATGCATAGTATAAGAGCTAATTTTCTGGACAAATATCTGCTGCTGATAAAGGAATTGATAGCTTTATAATTGGTACGTTAATAACTATCAAAAATCTCTTTAAAAATGTGCAGAATTTCTAAAACCACACATGTATATTTCCTAGTGCTTATTCACCGTCTGGTTGTTTGTCATTTGGTTGCTTAGGGAAGCAAGCCAACATAGTTGTCTTATTTTTTAAAGAGAGTATTTTTTAAAAAGAGACTGTTATTAAGAATAAAAGAACAGTTTTTATTCTTTGACCCTGGTGTCAGGCAAAAACTTGTTGTCATAATTCTTTCCTCATACTTGCCAGCCTCTTTTATCAATGTAGGCAAGCCAACACAGTTCACAGCAGTCCAAAAATATTTAAAACTTTTTTTTTTTTTTTTTTTTTTTTTTTTTTTGTAGATAGGAATAAAAGTGAAACCCACGAACTTATGAAATGCACAGTCAGGAAAATAGAAATTAGTGGCAAAACCTTTGTCAGTAGTGCTCACTCTCAGGTTACATGTAATTACAGAAACTCACTGCAGTTCTAATGCAGTTTTATAATTTGAATGTGTATGTGCTCGCACATTCATTTTATCCAGTGAAGTGATTTTCCAAGAATTTCACAGTAATGTTTAACTCACAGTAAAGTGTGGAATGAAATTGGTAAGTCTAAATTCAACACTTGCCGTTTCTGTTGGTGTTTTAAAAATGTTTTATTATATCTGAATTCTAATCAAAATATTTTTGAAAAGCCATACAATCTGTAAAGAGAATGTTATTTCAGGTGTCAATAAAATAACAAGTTTTCTTTGTTTTTAACTGAATAAAGAACTTAATGCTTAACTCTATGCAACATCACCTGGTAAACATAACTAGCATGCGTTTGGGGAATTTATACTGCTTAATTATTAAAGTAGCTACAGCAGACAGTTGACCAATTATGCTAACTGTTTATACTTCACCCAGCAAAGACTTACTCCTATAAGAATAGAGCTGATAAGTAACTTTTTGCTAGAGAAGCTGAATCTTGTTTCGTTTGATAAAGAAGAAACGTCATTGAAAATATCAAGGTACTGAACATCTGATACTGTAAGATACAGAACTTTCTAGGTGACGTAATTACAAAAAATACATATATATACCTTTAAAGATAGCTGTAAGAACAGGTTATTTCACTCTGGATTGAAGTAGTGCAACAGTTATTTTGGCTGAAACTGGACTGAAATCTGAAGAAAGGATATATCTGGTAAGAAAAATATACACCCAATATCTGGGGATAGGAGGGTGTATACAGATGAAGCCCTCAAAGCAAAATCTCCACTAAAGCCATTAGTTGGTTATTCCATTAAGTCAACTTTCATCCAAGACTTGCCTACTGACTATGATACTTTTGAAAGCAGGCTGCTTCCCACCTCTAACCAGGAAGATAAAATGATAGGCATTGCCTAATCAACTGCTAGGGAGCCAACTCATACTACAGGAATATGACTCATTTGCGAATAGTAGCATGAGTAGTTATGCACCAGTTTTAAAACCTATCCAGAGGCCTTTTGGCCTTTTTATGTATAGCTCTAATATAAAATTATTAATAGACAATCTAGAAAACGTCATCTAGTTGTATTTCAGGTCACTTTCAGAAAAGATGGGTGCCCTGCACCAGTGTAAAAGGATATCCAAATGTTCTGAAATGAACGTAGCATTTAAAACCAGTTCCACAGCTAATGCAGCATGTTCTGAATCCCAGTGTGACTCCTGAACACTTGGTTTGATGACAGCTGGCTCTGTTATGATAGTTCTCACCTCTTTCTTCCTTTTGTCTCCCATGGTATATCACATTTGGACACTCCAGAAACCATTATAGTAGAAATTTCCTAAACAGAACAGCCTTTCTTTACCTGCTTCTTCCCAACATCCACCAGTGTGAAGATGCCCTGTATTAGATATTACCCTTGAACAACCCCAGAAAGAATAAAATGCTACATAGAAAGTGGCACTGCATATTAGCCTAAGCAAGTCAATATAGAGTGGTATGATATACTACTGGTATTTATAAAGTATAATGCCTAAAGCAGAGTGAATTGCCAGACCACCAGATTTGTGAAATAATTGCAAAACACAAACGCAGCCTTTAGAACAAAGTCATAGATGATCAGATGTCATAATGATAAACTACCTCGGCAGATGAATGGGTATTTTAGCAACACCGCTGCTATTACTGAGGAAAGCACAGATGAAAAACCCTAAACGGAGGAGCCCACCAAAATACAGAACTGAGCAAGTAAAATTCTTGCAAAGTGACAAGAACAAGCACTCTCCAGATATTGTGGAGGTGTGAGGAAAGTCAGGAGAGGAAGCTTCAGCTTGGCTGGTGATTGCTAGGATGTGCTTTATTAACTTTTTCACTGTTTGAGGGAGTAAGAAAAGAAATGAGACATAACGTCTACAGTGACCACTATGGTTAGTATTGAGTATTTGCAAAGAAACTTGCTCTGTCTTACTTTTTTTTTTTTGTTCCCTGGATTAGATATCTATTTAACAGTTATATAATGTAATATAGAGAAGAAAGCTGTTAGAATATTTACTCAGCTGCCCACTGACATCTAAAATCTATCCTAGAGCAAATGGGATACAGTACTCTTCAAGAAAACGTTTCCTCTGAAATTGGGCATTTCAATTGACTTCAGCAGCTTTAAACTTTTAACTACATTGCACCAGTGTTAGAAAACACAGCTTTAATTCTAGCAGCCTTAATTCTTGCATTTCACTGATGATGAAAGGGAAGTGTAGATGAAACTTTATATCAGTGTTTCCCTGTTTGAATGAAATCAAAATCTTTAAAGATGATTATTTTCAGAGATATGAAAAGCAGGCTGCTTAGGGACTTCTCATTCATTTATGCATACCAGAGTTATATGTTACAAATAGATGTTTTACAACATAAAATGATTTATTTAAAAAAAAAAAAAAAAAGAACAACAACAAAAACATGGAAATATCAGTCTTGTTTCATTGCATGCATTTGATCACTCTTTTCTCAACCTTATCGACAAAGTCAGAACGGCTGTGTACAGAGAACTTATTTTTCATTTGTTCAGTTCTCATGCATATGAATGCATACTAACAGTTGCTTCTAAGAAAAATCACTTTGTCAGACCCTTAGAATATATGAAGTTTTTAGGACTGTGCTACAAGGATATGACATAATGAATTGATTTGGAAACAGGTTCTGTGCATTTTAAGGAAGACACTTCTAACAATCTACAGGTGATTTCTGAAGCTGCTTTCTCTCAGATAAAAATGAGGCTACGCATATAGCCTGTCTGGGAAAATATGATTACTGTAAGTCATCCAATTTAAGTGAAGTCCTTTTGCAAAAACTATATTCTGAAAACCCTCCTTATTTATTTTACAGTATATACATTTACACAGCCTGACTTATATTAATGCAGATTGATATATCAAATAATCCGCATTCTTTTAAAGAATGCAACCAAAACTGGGAAAAATCTATCTTGCTTGATCATGGTAGCGTAGTATTCTGTACTCTGATGTTCTTCATGTCTTTCAACAGCACTGGTCTGTAGATCAGCTCCAGGCTTTCCATGTATTCTAGATAATCACTCACGCGAAATCCATGGAGTGCTTCTTCCTGCACAAATACACACCGAGAACATTTATTATATAAGAAAAAAGATGTATGACTCAAATGTAATGAATTGAAGGCTGCTGAACAGAGTTAGTTTTGTTCTGCTTGCCATGGCTTGAGTACTTAAAGTACATGCATTTTAATATATTTAGAAATAAATAATCAGCATATTGGTTCCCGACAGTACTTCCAGTAATTCCTTAACACTTGGTAACAAGTAGTTTTTTCACACAGAAGTTGTTAATCTCATTTTTGGAAAGTATGACGTATGAAGATTTTAAATGAAAATAAAGTGAGCTTTAAAAAGGCAACATCAGGTACTAAAATATTCTTTTAAAGAAAAAGGCATAATATCTTAATTCACAGCAAAGCCGTCTCCAACTTCTTTATGTGCAAATGAAAGTATATTTATATATTAAGTAAAATAATATTTGTTTTTAATTTTACTAGCTACATGTAAGTTCTCATTAGATAACAGCAACAAAGGTGTATTGCTATCAAATCATCATTTTTTCATGAAATAAAGTTCAGGTTAGAAGCTTGAAAACAAATTACTATCAGTTCTTTGAAGGAAAACAGGCAGCAGGACTTCTTCACGTTGCAAGTGACCGCTGTTAGTATGAAGTTGAAGATGTGACATTACTTAAGAAAATATAAAATGAATACTCAAAGTTTTTTTATTATTATTATTTTTTATTGTTTTTTAAACTTGGATTATGTTCTTAGAATAGTTTAGGCTTCTGTTTTTGAGGGAATTGCTCCATTACATCAATTAACATTTGTGAATGCTGTGCTGAGAAATTACAGGCTAAAACTCAAACCTCAATTTTCATATTTCAACCAAAGGGTAACTGACCAATACTTTTGCAAGTGTTAAACCCAGGTTACCCTACGTGAAGCCTATACTATAGATGAAATTGAATAAAGTGACAGAATGATTTTTTCTTCTTTAGCTAAATGAAGAGCTATCAAAAGCAAGATTACTGTGAAAATATGCCATTAACTCTTCTTTTTCTGCAATGCTCTCAGTGAATTGTAAATACTCCAATAAAGCATTAATATGGAGTATTTCTCACTAATAGAACCATGACAAATCTCTAGTCTGTTTATAGTACAGGTGACAACATACAAATTCTCTTACATAATTTACATCAACTATCCTGGTTGATGCCATCAAAAATAAGTAGTTTTTAAGCTATACTGACCAAAACCAGGTCAAACAAGATAATGTACTCATTAGACTGTATACCAAACATTTTTAAGAACAATGACTGAGCTGACATATTGTTCATACTTGGAAGGGACCTACACAGATCATCAGCTCCAACTGCTTCACCACTTCAGGGATAACCAAAAGTTAGCACAATACTGAGGGCATTGTCGTTATGCCTCTTGAACACTGACAGGCATAGGGCATCAACCACTCCTCTAGGAAGCCTGTTCCAGTGCCTGACCACCATCTGGGTGCAGAACCTTTTCCTAACACCCAGCCTGACCCTCCCCTGTCCCAGCTCCATGCCCTTCCCTCGGGTCCTGTCGCTGTCCCCAGAGAGCAAAGCTCAGCGCCTGCCCCTCCGCTCCCCTCGTGAGGGAGCTGCAGGTTGCCATGAGGCCTCCCCTCAGCCGCTCCTCACATGTCTTGCCTTCCTGACCATTCATCATCTTCGTAACTCTCCTATGGACACACACTAATACTTTTATGTCCTTTTTATCCTGTGGCGCCCAAAACTGCACACAGTGCTCAAGGTGAGGCAGCACCAACGCAGAGCAGAACAAGACAATCCCTTCCCTTGACTGGCTAGACATGCCGTGCCTAATGCACCCAGGATATGGATGGCCCTGTTGGCTGCGACAGCACACTGTTGACTCATATGCAACTTGCCATTGACCAGAAATCCCATACAGGATCACAAAAGAAAAACAAAACCATACATATACCCACTCTGGAAGTTGAAATAACCCGAAGGATGAGTACTATTGTAGCAGAATAATTGCACAAACATATTTCAAAATCCAGAGCTGCCATAATTTAATAAATTTATTGAATTAATAGTCTAGCATTGTTAAATGGATGTAGTTATATCCAAAATAACCATAATTAAACCAGAGATCAAAATCACTGATTTTGCAATGACTTGCTGTTAACTGATGACTTCATTTTAACGTAAAGCTTAGGTGGTATCAAATATATTATGTCAAGATCTTGCCAAAGGAATATGTATCGGTCTCATCCTGACTTACTTATATATACTCAGCACAATAGAAAGAAAGACAAACAACAAATCTTAGATTCCAAGTTGAGTTCACCATTTTCCCCCCAGTTGCTGTGCTTTGCTTTAGTATACTGGCAGAATGCAGTTGCCTATTATCTAAGAAAGGCTGACTGTATAGTAATTGGCATGTGTTCAGAATAACAAAGATCACTGAGCTTTGTGCCACATCTCTCCAGGCTTCGGAAGGAGACCACTGAGTAAACCCACCCTTCTGAAGAATATCTACTTTAATGAGATCAGGGCCACATATACAGAATTGAATCAAATGCCCTAGTGACTTAATGCGGCTATTTAAGTTGCTTACAAAGAGAGGTGATCAGGACAATATGCAGGAAAACCATTCTCTGGAAAATACTAAACCACAATTTCCTGCCAGGTAGAAAATAAAATTAAAGTGTTATTTCACTCAGTTAAAATCAATAGGTGAAATACAGAAAGTGCTTCAGATTAAGTAATATATTAATTTTTAGTATAGAGAGTTTTTCTTCCCTTCAGCAATTGAAAAAATTTCAAAAAGAAACCCTTACTTTAAGAAAAACCTGAAGATCTTGGGCTTCAGTGTGCTTCAGGATGTCTTGCTGTAGGTGTCTGAACACAGAAATACACATATATACCTGATAATCAGGACCAAAGAAAATACATGTAGCAATGTAATGACAAATCTCACTCCAGTCCATGTAATTCCAGAAACACTGAGTTATCCATTGCAGACAAATCTAGGTGAGAATAAAATTATAATTAAATTGCTGTAGATATTCAGTCATAATTTATCAGTATTATCTCCTAATTTTTCTATGCCCTTTTCCTATAACATTACTCTACTTACAAAAATAAAAGGAAGAGGCCAAGAATCATTTTTTCTTCCCCCCAAAAAACACAGATTCAAAATAGTTTCACTGATTCACTGAGTGAGTTCTAGTTCTGCTATACTTCACATCCTGCTTCTGGTTATATCATATCTGTTCACATCATTGTACCTGAATATATGGCAACTGTTGAGATTGAGGCATAATACAAGGAGATTTTTCTTTCCTTTTTTTTTTTTTTTCTTGTAAATGTGGGCAAGAGAGCAATGAGGGTGTGGAAGGTATGTGCAATATAGATTTTCCTTTAAATTGAAGTGTTTTTTTGCCTTATAAATGAATGTTAGGCCCTTCCTTAAGATACCTTTTCATTTAATGAAGTGGGGATGGAACACATTTAGAAACTCATTTTTCCAGTTCTAAATCAAAATGTATTACAATGTGTACAGCACATTTAATTTAGTTCTAGACCACAAACCTGTTAATCACTCCTTGAAGTATTTAAAAATATGCAGTAGCAAAAGTACCAAGATTCCAATCAGATGAAAAAAGCCATACTCTAGGCATTACATCAATATCTATTTTCAAGTATTGATGCACATTGGCACTTAAATACATTAGAGTTGTTTTCACCACTCAGGGTTTGTTTTTAACCTCCAGTAAAACAGCAAAATCACAGATAGCCGATATAGTGGCACCCACCAGTAGCACTTCAGTTACATGTTCAATGAAAAAAAAAAAAAAAAACAAATTTGTTGGCAGTTCAGAATTATAACTAGTTTATTATAAATTGAATGCAAATAATGAAAAAAAAATACAGAATAAGTTCCTAAAGAATAGTCAGTAAAGGAATGACCATCCCCATGTGGTTTCCAATGCCAGAACAGGAACCTTATTTTAGGTACCTCATTATTCCTATGCTGAGATAAAATCCCTGAGTTGTCAACTCTTCTCAAAGACCAAATCCTAAACTGACTATTCAAAGTTGGCATCTGCCTCCTCTTACGCTGCAAATCCCGGCAAAAGGGGATTTGGAAGGCATAAGATGAAAAAATATTTTTCTTGCCTTGGAATGGAAATAAGCTCTCTTACTGCAGTGAGATATCCTATGCATTAGCATGATGCTGATTATGCTTTATCATGACTGTAGTCTTTATAAGCAACGTTCTGTACATAGAATTCAGTATTTCCAAAGCATTGTAGTAAGTACGTAAAATAAAAACTAACTAAATAAAAACTAACTAGAGAATATTCTTCTCTAGTAACATTTCATTATTATAAAAGTTTTAGTTTTGTTTTATTTTGTTCACCTGATTGTAATAGTTATGGTAGTCCTTATGAAGTATTTTTTTTGTTTTAATATCAACTGAACTGCTTTCTGTTATGTAACTTTCCCAAATTTCTCATTTCCTCCCCATGGAAAACATTGATAATTATTCTGGAGAATAAGATACTCTATTTTTTTTTTTTTTCATGATAAATCTGAATTTTTAGTATCTCACTTTTATCAGATTTTCTGCATGAACTTGTAATAGAAGATCATCAGTTGCAGTAAACTGTCATTACTCTACAGAAGACAGTTAATATTTACGTTAAAATGCCCTAAGTCACTATGCATTCAACAGTCCCTTATGCTATTTCAGAACCACTACACAAGTGTATGGAAAACCCACAGTAGTTCCAACTTCAACTGTGAACATCAGTTACCTGGGACGGAGAAAAACCAGCCATATGGAAGGCAGAGGAGACAAGTGGTAACTCAGCTTTCATCAACATCTCAACATAGTGTGCACTGCAGAAATAGACTGGATGGATGCCAGATTCCACTGTGGTAATAGGCAGGTGCACCTGATTAACAACAAAATTGGAGAAAATGGTTATAGATCACAGAAGTGTGTTACATTAAAATACCTTTCTGAGAATAATATATAAAAATATATACAGTTGTAAGATAAGTAATCACAATTATTTTAGAGATAGGAAATAAAATAAGAAAATATGGAAAAGGATTGCATTGACGTCTTGAGAAGCATGTAGTTAAACTAAAGAAAATCCAAAGCTAGAAACTGATAAAACATGTATTGACTAATCCTTTGCATTAACAATCTAAGTCTTTATTGCATGTATGCTTTAATTCTCAAAGCGGGGAGGGAGAAAATGTTGCTGCATTTTAAACAAACAACTAAAACTAATTTTTGTTGGATTTTTTTCCCATTTACTGGTGGATAAAAAGTGAAACTTCTGCGGTATTTAAAGTTATTTTCTACGTGCATGTTTCTTTGCAGTACCTGTGGTGAGTATGAGTTAAATTTTGTTTTGTGCTGCAAAAGGAACAGAGGTTATCATTATGGAAAGCTCTGGGTGTTGGTGTTTGGTTTCTAGGTAATGAATCTTTGGCTTAGTGCTAGAAGGTTAGCGCACATCCTTTGGAATTTTCCACCTTCCTGAGGCAGTAAGCATTACAGTCTAATGGCTGGATAATTCTTCATTTATGTTTTGACATTTTATTTTAGTTTACATTGTGGAAATTATGCAAATAGGTTAATTATTCGGTTTTCTCTTTGTTTCTTCAAGATATATTGTGAAAGAGAAATCATTTAGGTATTTAGAATGAACATTAGTACTGCAGCAACTTTGCAATGCTGTCTAGCTCTTGTATGGAAGAAGACACTTAAATTCTCAGTACTGATGGTGTTCAGCACAATTATATTCACATAATGGAGCAAAATTTAATTGTGCCGGAACAGCCTCAGGGCTGGCCTTGGTGTTATAAGTAGAGCGATACAGTCATTGCAGTCAAGACAGACCAACTCATCTTAACAGAGGAGAGGCATGCATACAGAAGAAGCACAAAATCTAAATGGTGCATCCTATGCCTCAGAATTCTGTAGTAAAGAAAACAGTTGTTTGATAATTTGTGGTCAAAAATTTCAAGATAATGTGAAAATGCATGAAGTCAAACTGAAAGATGAATGTTTTACATAGATGATTCCACATGCAATCAAAGATGGAAATCATGCTGCCTATACTACAAACTTGATCAAAATACTAGTAATTTCACATTGCAAAGCATTCAGAATTTGGACATTCAGAATTCAGTAATAATTATTCATAATTCTTCAAATTTAATAAATACATTTTAGTGTTTTTAACCATAAAACTAAATTTTACTGAAAATCAGAAGGATAAACTTCACATTGTAATAATATTACTACTAATAAAAGGTCTTGCAACAGTATTGCAACCTTTATTGCAACCTAATTTGATGCCACTAACAAAGTTTATTTTACTATCAGCTTTAAAACTTGGTAACACTGCCTTTACCATCAGACCACCTTTTATTTCACTACTTTTAAACAACCATTTGAGCAAATCTGTATAAAAAAATAAAAATAAAAAAAAAATCAGGGTTATGCATTCAGTTAGAGGGCTTTAATGAAAACTTAATGCAATTTTTAAAAGGGGGGGAAATTAATAATATGATTTTAACTTTCAAAGTTGTCTTTCAGAAAGAATCAGATTTTAAATTCTTACAGACACATGCAGTCTTGGTAGCCAGAGAAATGCTGAAACAAGAAGACGAGAAAATTGCTGAAGAAACATTAGAGTCTTCTCCCTGTCCCCTGACATTATGAGGAACACAGAAGATGCAAACCAGTCATAGCCAGCATAGCGTCCCTGCAAGCAGTCTGTATGAAAAAGTTAAGGAACTTAGGCAAAAAACTTCTCTGCACTGCCATGCAGGAATTGTAGCCTTCCTTACTCCCCAGGTCCAAACATACAGAGTTAAGAGCTTGTTTGTTACAGATGGGACAAAGGAATATAGCTGCACAGAAAGCAGTTTTCTAGAGACACACCTGTCTCTACAGCTGAATAAAGAGAAACAATTTAAGCTGTTTTCCCTGTAGTCGACTCTTTTCCAGTCCCTAAGTAAATGATCCAAATCAGAAAAAAAAAAACACCAAATCCCTAGAGAAATATGTAAATACAAAACCCTCACACCAAAACAAGTGTGCCTACAGTACACGAACAGAGAATGGTAGGGGAAGAGGAGGAAAACAAGAGTTGTGAAGATTAAGGGGAAAAAAAAGTAAAATAAAAGCTTTCAAAAAAAAGTTAAAGTATATTCCAACTAATATACCTGAAGTATATTTTAATAAAGATATATTAAGTCTGATGCTTGAAGAAAAAAGCTTATTGGAAAGGGTTATCGTTGGTACATTAAAAAAAATAATGTTCCATAGTACGTCTAAAAGAGTCAGAAGTCAGAACAGTGGTACTGTGGGAGTACCACAAATATTTATTAATGCCCAAAGGTACATTGCTTCAGACTCTTTAGCATATACAGAGATATGTGACCCTACACCAAAAAACTTTATGACAAAAATGAATGAGACACAATGTTAACAAAATATGGAACAGAATGACAAATATTTTATGGAGTGCATTGGGTATGCATTTTAACTTAACAAAAATTCAAAGAAAGTTCTTTTTTTCTTCTTCTTTCAGTATATATTACACATATAACACCACCATCATAAACCCAAATTCAGAGCTCAAATTCCACTGGCATTCTTAGGATACACAATTTATGCAACCAAGAAGGATACGAAGTGAGGATACCACAGTTGTCTGCTGTTGTTTCAGAAATTGCTCACAGTTCATTAAGACGTAGCACAGATCATTTTCAGCATGTTCTTTTAGCAAGTTCAGGTATTTTCCATATCTAACACAAGAAGTTAAAAACTGAAATTGCTTAAGTACTTTTAAAAAAAAAACAAAAAAAAAAAACAAAAAAAAAAAACAAGAACTCATACTTAATAGGCCTGTAAAAGTTAAAAGTTAAGCAGTCATAACACTGGTCATCAAAACCACAATGTTGTAGATATATAAAAAATGGTTTAATAAAAGCAATGGTTCTTCATCTGGGAATGACAGACTATTCTACTCAGCATTACAATTTCTTACCCAAATTCCTTGTAATTCAAAGTTTTAGCAACAGTGATGGGAAGGAGCAAGGAATCTATCTAATGATACATGACTCATTTTCTTCATGTACATTATTTAGAATTCCATCTATTTTTATATGTAATTAAAGTATATTTTATATGTAACTATTGGCATCAGAATTCAAATATTAATGCTAAAGAAAACAATTATAAGTATAGCCACATTAACTTTTCTTTCATCATAGCTCTGCAAATTATGAGAGAAATAAAATGTGTTAATGGTATATAACTAAGCTTAGCTAAACAGAACCATTTAGAGAAGTAATGTGAGAATGAAAAGAAACATAACTCAGGATAATGTAATTTAAGCAGTAAATCTTACTAACAAGTTACAATTAGTCTTTGCAACAATCAAGGACAATAACCTATATAATTTGTAAAGATAATTTAATTATGTACTAATACCTTTTTCATTTTGAAAGTTAGAATTCATTTTCTCAAAAGATTGTCTTTAGATTTAGATGGCATAAAACACTGAGTTAATGGATTAAATATCATTAAAGTCATTCCATGAAATCAAACAAATTGTAGAAATACACTAGGGAAATATTTTAATACCATGTACCTGACTGTCATTTCAACACCAAGCTGCTGCACAGATGAAAGGCTTTCCTTCTTCACATCTGCATCCATGGCTAAAACAAAAGAAAAATATAATAAAGTATTATGAAAAATATAATTTAAACTGAATACTAATGTAAAGCTTCTATGCACAGATACTAATTTTAGAGATCTGTTTCCTATTTAAGTAAGTTTAGCAGTATTTGCAAAGAAATATCAAGAACCTGTATTCCTCATACACTTTTATTTTTTTTAATTAAAATCATTTTCTTTACAGGAAAACGTTCACTTTTAATATGGTTATCATTAGCTTTAAAGCATGATGAGAACAAACATCATCTTCAGACCCATTTCTTGGCAGAGCTTCATCCCTTCTTGCCAAGAAATCAAAGCCGCATTTTCTGGTTTACTTTCTTCCATTCCAGTGGCCTTAAAGTCTCCAAGCTGTAAAGCCAGTCGTGCTAACAAAAATTCTATTTTGATATTAATCTCATTGAACATTTTATAATTGATTGATTTTTAAATATTCTGTATTTCCGTTATGTTTTCTTTCACACAGTAATATATACCACCATTCTTTTGCATTTATTTAAATGAAAAATCCAAGTTAGATAAACAAATTAATAAATCATGAATTAAAACAACCCCATTGGTAATATTTTCTCAAAATGTTAAATTTTAAATGCAAAAGATGAAGTTCTGTATATTTAGTGTTCTCATCTCATCTAAGATAGTGATGAGATGGACCTCAAAAATCACTCCAGTAATACTATGAGCTAAAAGCTGAGGGCTTAAGCCTTTAATATACTTATTTGAGACAAAGTGCTAATAAAAAGAAAAAAAAAATGAATTTAATTTAAAAATTGTCTGTTAAAAATGTAAATATATATAGCAGCAGAAGTAGAAAATATATTCATGTAAGTCATAAATGTAAAAGTCTGATTATTATTAAGCAGATTGCAGATAATATGATTTTTTTCTGTATCTTTTCAGTCAGATAGAGAAACTAAATGGAAGGATTCCCTGACTCTCCATTTAGGTAAACACTATGTTCCTGGTAAGCAAACAGGGACTAAGGTTAAGAGAAGAAATGCCTCTGGTTATGAAGTTCAAGGGAAGGAAAAGAGAGAGAGAAAGAGAGAGAGAAAGAGAGAGAGAAAGAGAGAGAGAGACAGAGAGAGAGAGAGAGAGAAAGAGAGAGAGAAAGAAAAAGTGTCCTGCTCAGATGAGCTGTAGACTGAAAATTTCTTGAATTTATTCAATAAACTGATGAGATTGAAATAGTAATCTCAAGTTGTTTTTTTTTTTTCCTTTTTTTTTTTTTCACCCCAGAACACAAGTTGAAGAAAAACAGTATTTGAAAGAATACATATAAAATCACAGGACATTTCAGTTATAAAGCCATGGAAATGGATGAAACTGTTGCTAACTTTTTATAGCTCCTATTCCAAGCTACCTGTTTTCTCAAGCTGCAAATACCATCCAAACAGTGCATTCATTTCCAGGTTCCTATTTGCAATTGTGCAGGCCAGAGCTATACTATATCATAGAAGCCATGTTGGAAGACAAGCTAGGGAGAATTTGAATGAGTTGACTATGACTAATGGTTAATTCAGTCCTGGCATGACTGTATTGAATAGCAGGAGAGAAGGAAACAGTCTAACAATATCTACACCTGTCCTGGTTTCAGTTAGGACAGTTATTTTCCCTCCTAGTAGCTGGTAGGGTGCTATGTTTTGGATTAGGATGAGAAGAGTGCTGATAACATGCTGATGTTTTAATTGCTGCAGAGCACTGCTTATACTAAGCCAAGGACTTTTCAGCTTCTCACTCTGTCCTGCCAGCGGGCAGGCTGGGGGTGCAGCAAGAGCTGGGAGGGGACAGACCCAGGACAGCAGACCCAAACTGGCCAAAGGGGTATTCCATACCATCTGACGGCATGCTGAACAATATATAGGGGTGGCTAGCCGGGATGGGGGGCCGGCTGCTCAGGGTTGGGCTGGGCATCGGTCAGCGGGTGGTGAGCAATTGCATTGTGCATCACTTGTTTGTACATATTATTATTATTATCATTATTATTTTCTATCTTAATAAACTGTCTTTATCTCAACCCACAGGCTTCACTTTCCCGTTTCTCTCCCCCATCCCAGAGAGGGAGGGGGGAGGGTGAGCGAACGGCTGTGTGGTGTTTAGCTGCCAGCCGGGTTAAACCACAACAACACCAAGGAAGCTCTGCTTCCTTTTTAAGGTGAGCCTCCTGTGAGTGGAAATGCTGGGGCTGGTCTCAGAGTCCAACAAGGGTGCCATGAAAAACAGCCATATGACAGCACACTATCTGAGCCAGTTTCCACTCTGTAACAGCTTACAAGTACTGAATGCTTACTTCCACCAACATTACAAGAATACATCTAATTTCATTCATCCTCGTTGCCTTTTATTTTCTGGTATAATAATTCTTAGTTGCTGAAAAGGATTTTCTCCTTATCAGTTTTCCCTTTGATATTTTCCCATGTATTATGAAAGAAGATAAAATTAACATAGAATTTGGACTGAATAATTCTATATTATATAGTATCTCATCAAGGCAAAAACTCTTGCTTTTTTACACCAGTGTATTTGATATAATTATAGTTCTGTACACTATGCAGTTGAGTTACTACTAATCCACAACTCACACTATGAACACAGAAATTGTGGTTCTTTGACAAATTTTTTGATTTCCATTTTGCTTTACCAATTAACAAACTGGGAACACTAGGCTTTTGAAAACTATAAAGCCATCTAGAATACACAAAGGAACACTTCTTACTGATTAAAAACTGGACCTAGAAACTTTGAATGTTCCATTAAGCTAGAGAATTATTATTAAGAATAAGTTGGGTATGAAGATATTGCATATTGCAATCCATGGATAAAAAGCTTACTAGCAACCTTGCAGTCGTATGTTGCGACTGTACTATTATAATGATGCTCATGACTCTGTGGATTTAATACACAATTTAATATTCTACAAAACCCATTTGACAATTATTTATCAATATGTGAAAAGTAACTGTCTTGAAAAACAGAAGGCATTGATGGAACAATTTTCTAAACAAGAATGCCATTTACCCTCAAAGAAATGACAAAACACCTCTCTGAACTGTGAATTAGGTAAGAACATGATACTGCACTGTGACTATTATTAAATGGAATGAACAACATGCTTTAGCAACTTCCTTTTTATTTATCTAATAAAAGAAACATCTATGTCAAGTAGGTATTTTATACTTCTTATGAAAATGGAAATTAACCCAAATCGAAACTTGAAGGATGGCTCACACATTCTTTTAGGAGCTGTGAAGATTTACAGTTAAAATAATAATAGTAACAATGGGAAGTTGACTTTGTCTCTCATTCTAAAATGTGTAAGACTTCACAGCAGTTGGTATGGATCACATTAAGATGTAAACAATACATTTGGTTTAGCCCTGCAACTGCTCTTTACATTAGCAACCTTCCATGCACTCTTCCAAGAAGCTAATCATAAAAAAAATATCAGTATGGCTGCTCTCAAAACTATTTTAGAAATCCACTATTTAATACAATCTTATTAATTCAAAAGAGAAAAGGATTCCTTTGAAACACCAAACTCTTAATTGCCAGTGATAACTTTAAACATGAAACTATGAACATTACATATGAAAAAGTTTAAAATATTAAGTTTTCTACAATAAAGAAGTATTTATTTTTATTATTTTGTGATCTTCCGTTCTTTCCAACCCTTCCTTGTCTTCTTGTTTCATTGCAAAGTCCTTTCCTTGGTTTTCATGCCTTCCCAAAAGATTAGGGGGAGCAGGGAGAACAGGAAAAAGGGAAGACAAGGAGCAATTCTTTATGCAATCTCAGTGTTTACTTGCTTTGAGGTTATGATTGATCAGTTGTACTGCCTATGGTCATGCCCATTGCAAGTGCTTCAATGCACAGCACTTTGCAAAAGTTTTGTAACATTCAGAAGCATAAAAACAGACATTGTGAAAAGCATGACTTGCAAAGGCAAGTAAATAGTACTATTAAAGTCAATCTGTAGCTACAGATACTTCAGAGTGAGTTAAGTGGCAACACAAGCCAATAGTATTGTTCCTGATCATGCTAAACTTCAATCCATCAACTTTATGACTCATCTGAAAGGTTTTCTTATTCATTTTTCCTCTTACCACAAAGAAACTTTTATGTGGTTAAGTCAGGAGATGGGCTACATTGCATTCACAATGAAATGACTGGATGCCAAGCTGAAACATCTTTACAGTATATTTCATACAACTTGTATGGTTTGGGGGTAATAATTTATTCCCATTTCACTGCAGTTACCCCGCAGAAACTATTGACTTTCCTTTTGTGGTAAGTGGGAAAAATGACTAAAGCTGTACTTACAGTATTGACTTACCTTTTTTCACTTCTTGGTGCTCAGGCCAAATCTTTTTATGGCAACACAAATAATCTTCACAAAAAGCTAAATTTTAACTCAGTCTATTTTCAGGTAAGAAATATTAGTTTTCTTTTTTTTTTTTTTTTTTTTTTTTTTTTTACAAAAATTACATGTTTCCTTTAATCAACGGTATGTAATAAAACTGCAAACAGTTATTGAATATCCCATGATGGTCAGAGGCACCTGCATAATTCTTGTAGGAGCTTCAAGGAACTTTAAAATACGTAGTTATTTTTCCTGTCAGGTCTCTAGTCTTTGGTTTCGTCCATACAAACTAGAATTGTGAAACCGACCAAATCTTTTATTTAAATAAAAATCAGCTTTTCTTTTTATTTTTATTCTTCAATATGTGTCTAAACACTGGCACTGTCAAGGTACCCAAGGAGTCAGTATAAGGAGTTGGGGAAGAGTGGAAGTCATACTTTTCTCACCATATTCTCTTCTGCCATTTTGCTACTGTTCTTTGATGAACATCAAAACATCATCTCCTCCACAAAATCATTCATCTATAACACTTCTGACACTCTGAATCTTGTATTCATTGTTTGAATTGTCTCTAAAAAATGCCATTTCAAAGAAATTTATTATTATTGTTGTTTTTAAACTGTAAATGAAGACAGACAAAGGTTTCTCATCAGAGGTAGGTAATCTCAAGTGCAATTCCACTTTAATTACTGAAAGTATCTGCTAGATCATCGGAAAGATTCCTTGTTATTAACAACAGAAGATCAAAATATTCATATCTAGAACTTCTCTGAGTTCTAATACTCAGATACTCAAGCTGGTTTTGGCAGCAACATCATTAACAATAAACTACAGTTTCAGTCATTACGCAACAACTAGCAAAGGGCAAAATGCTTTTTGCTAATAGCACCTATCTTTAAAGAAGTGCATCCAACAAATGATGCAGGAGGAAGGGAAGAATGCCCCTACTTCGCCCCTTCCCTCTCAGCCCAATTTGTGATGTAGTCCTGTATTTCTGATTCATTACTCCCTCTAAGAAGCTTCCCATTGGCATTTTTAAAATTTCTGTTCATCACCCAATCCACCTAATCCTTAGAAGACTAAGTTTATTAAATGGTACAAAGTTCCTATGAAATTTAGTTTATCTGGAGAACTGAGCCTCAACTAGAGAAGGAACAGAGCAGGATATTTCAATTTTATGGCTAAGGCCTGAATACCCGAGATTGTATTGCTTGAGCTGTTTCAGAGGTAGAGGTCAGTGGAAATAGAGAACTCAACTGCAAGGTCATCTGCACCAAAAGAACAGTTAACCATGAGAGGTCATAGCATTCCTGAGTTTGGGAAGTTTGCAACACGTGGTGGAGACCATGACACTAACATATTACAGAATCACAGAATGGCCGAGGTTGGAAGGGATCTCTGAATATCTAGTTCAAACCCCCCCCGCTGAGCAGGATCACCTAGAGGACATTGTGCAGGATGGTATCCAGGCTGGTTTTCAGTATCTTCAGAGAAGGAGACTCCACAGCCTCTCTGGGCAACCTGCACCAGTGCTCTGTCACCCTCACAGTAAAGAAAAAGCTAACTCTGCAAGTGGAGTTCCTTGAGAAATAGGCTTGCTAGAACCTTGAGAAAACTAATACATTTACACAAAACGTTTCTGTTCCAATGAATTGGAATTTGCTGGTAACAGGAAGATGAAGTAGCTATTTTAGTAACTTCATATCCCTAATGCATAACGCCAGTTTTACTGCTTTTGCAAATTCCAGTTCCTTGCCTCCTGCATCCTGTTGCCATCCTATTGCCTCTGACACCTGGGCATCAAGGATTGGCTTTCAATGATCATATCTTTTTCAGAAGAAAGACAAATAAAAGCAAACTGTAAAGTATTCATCTTGGGAAAGGGGGTGGAACGAGTTCATTAACATTTAACATACGTACTGTATATTATTTTCCTCATCTGAATCCACATCACAGCAGTATCATTGCTGCTAGAAAAAAGTACACTTCAAGTAAGATTTGTATTACTGTTTATAATTAAGCACTGCAAATGCATGGTGGTTTATCAGTTATTTTTTCTTATCCCTTATCTTCAAAACGATAACAACCCAAACTAATTTGATTTTTCCATATTTGCAGATTTTATAATAGACTGAAATCCTGAGGGATTCCACAGCAGATGGATGACTGTGTTATTCTAATTACAACTACCTACGGGTTTAGAAAGCTGTCATTTTTTTTAAGATAATATATTTCCCATTTCAAGAACATGATAAACACTGAATATCTACGCACTATACTGGATCCAGTTTCATGAAAATTGTGGCTTCTCTAAATTAAAACTAAACATTGGTAAGAAACTGTTTCCCCAAATCCCAGTTTATTGAAGAGCATGAATGGGGGACACATGCAATTGCAAAGTGCATTTTTGGCTTACTTAGATATTGAGCTAGGAAGATGCATCTGGAATACAGTTTACTAACAACTCATTAGCTCTATGTAACTCAAAATGATATCTCTACTGTAACAACAGTTTTAGGTTATAGCTCAGATAACACTTATGCATATGTATAAAAGTACTGCAAAATAAGTTGGCATTCAAGAATGTATTGTTCTCCTTTGAGAAATACCAACCCTTCATATACTTTAGCACAAAATCCTGGGAAATACATATAAAACTGATTGATCGTTATTCAATCAGTGAGAGAATAACAAAACTAGTTTTAAGTAAATAATAAAGTGTGATAAAGATTTTAGGGTGTTCTGTTTCTCCCTTCTGTGCAAATACTGGAAGCATAATACAGAACTGGAGTCTCTCAGCACATTCCCTGTCTTCATAGGAATGCCACACTGTGTATTTTATTGGGTAAGAAAGAGTGAAATGAGTGTAAATTTAGCTACACAACTGATTCATACAGTCAAACCTTTTTACTGTTCCAGAGTGCTGTATAATCCTAGATTCAATTTTGGAACCAAATTTTTGTTTCACCTTCTTGCCAATCAGCATGAGTTTATTGGTCTTAGCTGGTTTTACTGGACAATACTCATTGCTACACTTGTCTGAAAAATGCGTTATGAAATTTTATTAACTTACTTCCTGTAAAACATAAAATAAACCTTTGATGAATCACGCTGTTTGACTGAGCAACACACTTTCCTGGGCTGGAGAACTCTTCACAAAAAGGGTGTGTGATAATGGCATCGCTGACCGGGAGGGAAAACATTAAGAGAATACCTGCCCTTTGCCTACAGTTCACATCTGTGTCTGACCTCCAGACTACTGACAATCCTTCAGAAGGCCTCTCGCTATCCCATTTCTAACCTTATATTTATTCAGACAGGGAATATCAAAACATTTGCGAAGGAAAATTGTTCATCGGCCAACCTGATGTTGTTTTTTTATTGTGAAGGAGAAAGTGCCATCTTAAATTTCTGATCTTAAATGTATTTACTCTAGCTTCAAACTCCTGTTATTTTATTTTGGGTCACTTTAGGATTTAATTTAGCATTTAGCAGTTCTGAAGGAATAAGTTCCTCAGAATCAGAGCAAATGAGTATATTTTAGAGGGAATGAGGTATCTGATAACACCAGCCATTTTAAATTATTTGGGAGATACAACAAACCTTCCTGTAGAAAAGCAGGAGGACTTTGCATATTGCTGAATTCTGAGATTCACTTCTTTTCTCTTTGCAACTAAAGCAGTGAGGTCATAATGCGTCATGGAACTTCTATTTGAGAACTACATAAACATAATATATAATTATAATATATACATAATATATTATAATATATATATATATTATATGTATATATATATATTATGTGTATATATATACATATATATATTATGATATATACATAAACATATTTCCAGAATTCATGTCCAATACTGCCTGTATAATTATGAATGAAAAAGTGATTCATAAAATACAGAAAGGAATGTTATACAGACTAGACTGGTTTTCTGAAAAGTAAAAAAAAATTTTTAAAAATGTGTTGGTCTGTTGAAAATCTGTCCAGCCCAAGATTTTCAAGAGCTTTTAATTTGTTGTATTTGTTCTCTCTCTATACCTATCTTTAAAGAACAGATAATCACAAGGTATAATTTCATGTATGTGATTGTCATAGGATTTTCAATCTTGGCTTCTTTAAAGTTGGCATTAAATTTTAGATGAACAATATGTTTTTGTTGACAGCTCCATTTGATCAATGGTTCATGTTGAAATCATAGGTTAATGAAGTAGAAGATCCAGGTTCAACATTCCTGAACTTGTTGTAAACACTCACTTTGAACAATGTGGACAAGAGTGGATTGGAAATAAGGTACTCCACTTCTAAGTGCAGAGGGTACAGACTACTGTGTCCCTTCATTAAAGTCTTACCACATTAGATGGGAACACTTAACCATTATGATTAAGAAACAGCAGGAATGCTCTGCATTGCTGGGCAAGATATCCACTTGGAAGTTGCACAGTTCCTCCTCTGTTCGTCCTTCAGTTAAGTTTTTGCCTTATTGAAATCAAACAGACAACCTCTAATAGGAAAAACTGTTTTAGTCTGTAGGCTGTACTATCCTCTAAAGAACCAAGAGATAGGCAGCCCCCAAGGCAGGAAAAGAAACCACACCTGAGCCTTCAATATCATTGGAGATTGTGCAATACCTTCAACTTTGACCTAAAAAGAAAAATGTACAGAGACGAGCATGTTGGGATGTCTATGTGTCAAATCTAAGTCGTGAAGATGTTACGCTTTTAACAGAGAAACTGAAATCATGATTTGAGTTGAGACAGATACATGCATATGGCAAATTTTACGAGTCAATAAAAACATTTTTGTTGCTCATTATGCCTCTTGAGAAGTCAAAAAGTAAGTAATAAACTGATGCAGGACAATAGGGTACAGAAGAATCTTTCAGTGCAAGTTTTTGAGAACTGATCTTTTAAGGAGGAATAAAAAAATGACAGAACTGGCACTTAGTAACTCTGTCCCTTAAGCAAAGAGAAAGATTCTCAAATAAAATAGAGTATTCTGTTAAAGTATTCAGAAGATTGATAGCTAAATGGCAAAGTCACTACATAAAAGAAAGGGATCTAAATTACTAAAGGGGTTTTATGCTTTGAAATTTCAAAGGCAAGTCTGAAGTCTCCATAGACATTATATTTTCATCCTATGGATGTGAGAACAAAATAGAAGTATAAATAATAGGTCCTCCCCAAAGAAGGTTTGGTTCTCTAGTACTCCAAATGAGTAAGCTACAACCTAGGAAAGAAGTCTTTACAGATATTAAAGAATGAAAGTGCATTTTCCAGCAATTAACAAGGCTTTTGTATCTTCTGAATTTATAAGTACTTCAAAATATTAAAACATACTACTTTACATTCAGAATAACTTAACTTTATCATCCCTCCTTTGTTCCTGGCATGACACTCAGACTGAGTGACACTAACACTCAGATTGCTCTGCCAGCAATAACAAATCAAATAATGCAATATAAATGGCATACTTAGGGGTTGATTACATAATAAGGGGCTTTCCAAACTAGATTGCTTAAGCTTGCTTAAATATTTATGCCACCAGGTCTGCAAATCACCCTGAAATAGGTGTCAACAAATACTCTGAATGACACCCTTACCACTGCACACTAGAAATGGGAATTGTCTGTACTTCTTCCTCAAGTAGAAGTCTTTTTGCTCCATCTTTTGCTCCAAACTGAGGTACTTCCCATCAGTTAAGTAATGAATTTCTGAGTTGTTAAGGAAAATTTTCAACAATCCCCTAACCACTATAGAAATACTTAAAAGGAAAGTAATTTGAATATGAAGAGGCTGCACAGCAATAAATTATTAGGAAACTGACCTTTATAGCTTTCACTGCTGAAATAACAATCCATTCGGCTTTCAGAAAGATGTGACACGAACTTTTCAATTAATTCTGCCAAAACTGCAAAAAGAATAAAAATATTTAAATGTTAAAGGCAATTAACAAAGTGGAGAATTATATTGCCTAATAAGATGGCAATACATAACTAAAGCTATTTAAATTTCTGCATGTTTATTCATGTTTTTATGGGGGAACAATTCAAAGCATACTTAGTGCTTTTGCATTCCTACCACCATTTCTAACTTAAATTAGATTTTAAATAGCTTTATTGAGAATATATTCTGTGTAAACTGAAAGAGAATTCTCTATCATCTTTGTATCCTCCAAGGATTACTTCAGAATTTGCTACATTATTTCAATATAAAATTAAAATTAACTATAATTAAACTACAATATTTTATCCTTTTTCTGTTTATGTAGACAAAAAAAAAAAAAAAGAAAGAAAGAAAAAATATTCCCCAAAACGATGCCTACAAAAGTGAATAAAGTTTTAAAGCCTGTTTCCAACATGACCTATCACACCACAAGATAAAAACATACACTTAACTATAAAAGCTATACATTGAAAATTAAGTGACTAGAGTATTTCCGTGTGGAAAATCTGTCATATAAGTTGATGGCTGTAATGTTGTTATTCAGTTCTTTCTGTGGAATGTTGAGTCCGCACATACTGCACAGACAAGCCGGGTGCTGAAATCTGGTCACTGCATAAGAAATTACGTCACCCACCTTAAAAGAATGTTAGCCAGGAAGTTAGTGACAACTTTCAATGACAAAAAAAAAAAAGCTTCTGATTCTTCAATTCTGCAAGTTTGAGGCTCCTGCAATTGAACACACTAGCACCCTACAGAGTTAAACTAACGGATACAAGGAAGTCTTTATTCATACTGCATGGACGATACCCATATTGAGATTAGCCATATTAAGAACTTGATATAGCAACGATGAACATTTTTGATAAGTGAATGTTATGATAAGCTGGTTTTAAAGAATAGTGATATATTTTTTTGCAGTAATGCAAAGCAAGGGAGTGTTCTTACAAAGTCAAAAGAGTTGGTATTTCCCATTTTAAGTCTGCACATTAGAGTTTCCTTGACATCACCTCAAATGCAACTCAACAGCATTGAAGCTTCAGCTTCTAGCCCCATGAAACTTCATGCATGCACAGGACTTGTCATTTTTAAGCTGAATAATTCCGATAAAACATTTTAGCATGTAGCTGTATGAACAGTCATAGCAACACAAGTGAAGCATAACAATCTGTGGTCGAGATGGAAATGGAGAAAAGCAGAAAATTCTTGAACTAGCCTTGCTGGTAGGAAAACTGACAGAGAAGGAGTGCAAGCTTGCAGTGCATGAGGAGAAGGAGAAAGACAGAACCTCCATGCACAGCCTGATGCTTGTTATGCCAGAAAAAATAATAAAGAAAAGAATGTCAAAGAAAATAATTAACTCTTATTCCAACCATTTGGAAGTTAACAAACATTTTTTAAGATAATATACTGACATTAAATCGTGTGTGGGTTTTTTTTGTTTGTTTTTAATGATTAACTCTATAAAACATTTACGGAAATTTATCTAGAACTAATCCAGAAAACATTTTTTAAAGGCTGAGTTTGGGTATTCCCCTGTGTGGGAAAGTTTCACTACAACAGCTAACCACAGATTTACAGTTAGAATAACCAGGTCCAACAGTAAAAAAATTACTTTTGCATTGTAAAGGATTAGCAAATGAAAATGAAAAATATTACAAATATAATTTATATTGTTATGTATTTTTATTAAAATAACTACTTGAGTCACACCTTTAAGAAACCACACAGGGCTAGCAAAAAAAAAAAAAATGTAGAAGAGTGATGGTTTAATTATTTTGTGAGAACAAACAATCTCACATCTTCACTTAGTGAATGTGGCTTAGTGAAATTTGGTCTATCAACAATGTAACAAATATTTGCGTAAGTAAAGCAAGAAAAAAAATAGCAAAGAGGACCTATATTAAAAGAATAAAGTATTGCATAATTCAAGTCAAGTCAGAGCACTGTATTTTTCTTCCCTTTTTTGTTGGAAGCCATCCACAGGCTTGACCTGACAGTCAAATAGTTCAGTGCTTGATTTAATAGGAGAAGTGACAGCTCAACAACTACTAAGCAATTTTTTGAAACTCAAGCACAAAATTGATTTCCACCATTTGAAAGTATTTACTAAGTGCCTATCAGGATCTTTGAAAAGCTTTTAATCAGATTTGAGAGGAGAAAAGATGCATAAGAGTTTATCAAAACAAATTTGGTTAATATGGAAATAGAGGGTTTTCAAAGGACATTTTCTCTTCCACAAGAATGTTCATGTGAAATGACAAGTAGTCATTTTAATTTTTATCTTTTAATACTAGATCATTTAGCTGCCATGTAGACATACTCAGGGAACCTTTATAAAGATGGAGACTGGCTCAATGATTTTTCATTTAATTGGAAAAGGAGACAAATGAAATTTAGAAAAGTTCACTGTATAACACAGTAAGTATTGTTGCAATAGCCCACATCTCATGCAGAGATTATGTCCATATATAAAAATTAGTGTCATGGCCTAACAATTTGTTGACAGTGTTAATTTTCTTAAATTACGGAAGGTTTGCAGTATATATATAGAAGTTTTTAAGACTGACTATTACCTCATGTAAATTGAATCCACACATCCAAAATAAAGAGAATTGTATTTTTGGAGTGTGTAATCATATATAAAATAAATGGAATAACTTTAAAATCTACTAAACCATTTCAGTATTCCATAAAACAGTTGTATTCCTACAGGATGTTTGTTTTGTCTTTTTTGTTTTGTTTTGTTTTTTCTTGAAGAATTAATGTACAAAAGGAAGGTAATTCAAATTGCTTCTAAACTGCATAAGAACACTGATTAAAAAAATTATGATTCCAACTGTATTACTAGGTAACAACCAGAAGAGGTTATTTAATTACTTCTCTGAGGGGTTTAAGCCAAAAAGGTCAAAAACTGTAGAACATATTAGAAAATTTTTGATCCTCTAATGTAACTAATATTAGCGGATCATATTCTATACCAATTCACAGATACTTCAAAGGAATTTAGAAGAAAAAGAAATCTCTTAAGAGTCAACAGTAATCCTTCTTGACTTGTGTTAAAGGTTAAAAATTCAAGAGTGAAAACCTTGGACAGTTGACTTCTTTATAAGTAGCATCAGAAATTTTCAACTCCATCAACCATATATCAGTTCAATAAACCTACGCAAACCACAGTCAGCAACTCCATTCCTAAAGGCAACAATAAGGAGAACTTTTCTGAATTCCTAAGATAATGGAGAGACTTCAGTTATTGTACACTGAAATGGCAAAAGTACAATTTGCATTTTGTTTGAATAGAAGAAAACGAGGCAATAAAAATTTCAAGAGTGTCTCCATTAAAGATACATATCTTTTATCAATATACTTGTATCTTCTTTATCAACAGAAAAAACAAGACTATCAAATCCTACACTCATCAAATGGTGTAATCTGTACACACAAGCATGAACATTCACATGCATTAACACCACTTACTGTATATTCCTTCAGATGTTTTCAAACTGTTTTGGGGGTAGAAGTTTAGATCCACTATTGTTCTCCCTATGTGACATGGAATACCTACTGTTTCAATCTAATTCTGAAGCAAGCCCCCTTGAAAAATCAAGTAAAGACATAAAAAGATAAAAATCTTTTTTTGTATTATTCCAAACCCCTCTGCTGCAAATCCAGTATTTTGAAATTGGTCATACAGAAAATGAGAGCAGACCACAGACGGAATCAAGATCTGATTGCATGATCTTTGAGGCAGTAGATTTGGTCCATATTTTAAAAGACTAAGCTCAGCTTAGAGATTCTAGGTTCTTCTTATAAAAATAGGCTCCTCTGGAGATCAATTCAGAAGGGAAATCTAATGCAGTTAATCTGACTTTTCTTTATGAAATCACAGCCTAGAAAATTTTCTCTCACACACTTAAAAAGAGAATCTATGGAAAATTATTCTTGCAGACTGAAGTTAGTCAAGTCTTCTTTAGTAGGACCAACGGAAGGCTGAAATTCAAACCATTTTCAACCCCCAAAAGTAGCATGATGGTCTAATAATGGTAGAAAGGTAATAGTCTTCATTGTCTTTGAATCCAGAAGACCCTTTTCATCAAAAACAAAAGTCTGTAACTATTATCTTAACTTCTACAGCAGAGTGCTGACAACTGAAATACTCTTTGCTAAGACTCAGCTGTCAAGTGTGTCCTGATATAAGCTACATTTTCAGCCCTTGATTTGGTTATTTTGAAAATAACCAAGTCTATTGTCTTCTGATCCTGAAGAGAAAAAAATAGTCATACCTACTGAAAATATTCATTTTTTCATTGTCCATCCCATGGAGAAAGATCTGATGTTATTTTCAACTTTTTGCAGTGATTGCTAAAGGCTGTAGCACACAAACATCACAAACAATGACTTTTCATGGATTCCAAAACACTGTGTTGATTTTAACGACTCTATTGTCATTAAACATTCAACTCATTGTAAAACATAAATAAAAATCCAGTGTTTTCCAGTGAGATTTCAGATGCAATTTCAAGAGCTTCTGATTATGTATTTTGTATCTTTGAAGCCAATCAATGGTTGCTGAGACTAAAAGGATAACTGACTGAAGATGAAAATTGCTCCAAAAAAGAAATATCCTTCCCACATGTATTTTTTGTTTGTTTGTTCACTTTTTAAGAGAAAACATTTTGGAGGTAGATGAATCAGTCGTAAAGAATACTCCTGATCTAAGTCCAGATTCCTGAGGGATCATGCCATGGTAAATGAATGCCTCCCAAGGATCAAGTCATTCTAGCTGAGCTTGTTATCCCTATCCATATCCACATATGGATATAAAGCTTGAAGAAAACAATTAGGATTTGGGGATGGATTACCTCTCATTATAAATGAAAGAATGTTCATATATAATTACATGATCTTTGCAACACCCTCAATTTCTCTTATGTAGGGTTTAAAGTCTCCTAACATAAGAGTTGACTAAGGATGTTGGATTGCCCCCAAACAGGAGAGAGGTCAGCTACTGATAATTGGGAAAATATAAGAGAGATTTCTTGGGATAAAAACAACAGCAACAACAACAACAAAAAGCTTTTACAAATCCTGATGGATGAGGGATGAGAAGGGTTTTTTGAAACAGGCCCAAAAAACAGTTTCCTATCACACGAATGATTTGAACATTCAATATACTAAGCCTAGATTGACACAGCCCTGCAATTTTCCACATAAATCTAACCTTTGTTGTGGGGGAGTTGATTTGCTTGTTTCTCTTCCTGCCAAAACCTAGGTTCAAATACAGAGAAAGCCCTTGTCTAGATGTGCTAAACATGCTTCAGGGTGGCTGCAAAGACTATTCCAAAAGAGGCCAAGACTTAGCTTGACTAAGGACTGTATCAGTGGTCCTCTAGCTGATCTGAGCAACCCAGAGACACGCAAAACTGCACAATAAGCAGCTATTTCCCAAGCATGCACAAATCTGTGGCACGTTTACAGAAGGAATGACTAGAATGCTTCTGTCTGAGCTTATTGTGCTTAGAGCTGTAGAATGTTGAAGCTGCTTCTCTACAATATGATTTTCTTTTAGAAGATCAAGAGAAATTCTGCACTTTCAGTCCTGCTGCACCAGAAAACATACAAGTCTGAACATAAAAGTTAATATCTCCTTTTAACAATTCAAGAAAGCCATTCAAAAGTGGATTATGATGTTTGACCATGGAAATGACTTAAAAGCTACAGCCAGAGATAATGCTTTAGCAGAGAAAACGCCTGTATAGGGATAAGATGGCCATTCCCCAAAGTAATGCAATACCATAGCATTTAGCACAAATGCATTGACTTGGTCAATGCAATAGTAATCAATACCAGGAGACTGAATTATAGGTATTTGTACTGTACAATTTGCTACTGTACAATTTGTCAAGGATGTTCTGACAGAATTCAAGCAGGTTGTACAGATTCAGCATCTGATAATCCTAACACTAGATCCCAAAATATTTTAAAGTCAACACTACACAGTCATTGAATCCAATGTTGTGTTTGTTAGTTACGTTTTCATTCAATTCCTTTTATTGTTAGTCTCCCTCTTGCTATAGGAGGGGACCAGTAGAGGAACCATAACTATGCATCTTTGTTCTACAATCAAAATTTGCTCCATCTGTGACTAAAGAGAAAGCTTTGATTTCTTGAGATCTGGATTGAAGACCCTCAGTCCTCTGAAATTTGGAAGAGCATCACATTCTGCAAAAATACATGCCTAGCAGCACAGCTCTCTCTCATAAAGTAGTCTCAATGAGCATGATGGTGTCTCAAACCATACAGCTAGCAGAAATTTTGCTGCTTCCAAACTATCTCCAAGCAGATCTGCAAAATTTAAACAACAGCTTTGAATTCACCTTAGATGAACAGCATTTACACTTAGTTAATAATATTAACATTGGTCTGTGGTAATTTTTTTTATTATTATTATTTTTTTATTTGGTGTTTCTTTAAGACATTCTGTTTCTATTTTCATACTTTATTTTTTCGTATGTGAAAACACTTGCAGAAGTCCCTGTGAGGCTTAACAAGTCTGCGGATACTTTCTTGCTGACTTCTACTCCTAATTCTATCTTGGCTGGAAACAGTTACTCAGAAGTAACCCTAATCTGGTTAATGAATCCAAATTTTGTTAGAATGACTCTCTAATTCCTAATTCTAGCTTCTGGTACCTCCAACAAAGTTACAGAAAACTACCTACACAAGTTTTGAAGTTAGGTATAGAATAATACAAAGCACAAAAGGCTAGAATTCTCTTTTATTTTTCTCTGTAAATAAGCTACTTTAGATGTATGTTCTATTGCTTGTTTTCTTTGTTTCTTTTTATAAAAATATGCTTCTCAACAAATAATTACTTTTAGATGCAGGAAGAGAGACTAACAATTTTCAACATAAATTTCATAAAATCCAAGAAGGCATCATCTAGAAAATATGCTCTATTCAAATAAAATTGATTATACAATTACAAAATTATTTGTACTCCACAACATATAACATTAAAAATATGCTAAACTACTAGATCTGAGAAAGATGCAAGGATACATACTTTTTTTTTTTTTTTTTTTTTTTTTCCCCAGAAATATCTAGGCTTTAATTGTTACTCTTCCATTTATTTTTACTATACTAGCAGAAGTTCAGAAAAGATGTGCAGTTCTTTCTGAATAGTTATGAATCTCTGTTTACCTGTTTCACAAAGCTTTCTGAATGCATGCATTTCTGGGCTTGTACAATATAATGTAAACTATAAGCATATATTTGCATTATTTATACATAACACAATATAACATGCATATATGCTTGTGATTCAGAAGACTGCGGTTACTTCTGGTTAACTGTTTTCAGCTGAAATAACTGTATATATAAATGTATACATAATACATTATATATGTATTGTCCACATACACATTCTTCCAAATAGCTTTGACTAAATTATAATCACCTAAAGACTACAGACTCAAACTTGTTTCAAACAAGTAATATGAATGGAAGCCTCTGAGAATTTAGGAACATTCATTTTGTAATTTTTATCTTTACTTTAAATGTAAATTTTACTAAAGAATTTACTTAAGAATTCTGAAACTGCTCTGTAACTTTCATATAGCTATATAAATTATGATAAAACTCATGTATTTTATATAAAACACATTTGCTGGGTTACTTTGATCCCATACAGAAAGTATTTCTTCTACATTCACTGTCAGTTGTATTAGTTGCTTTCATAAAGAATTTAAAGGGAATTCTTCTGACATATGTAAACAAAAAATTAAACTATTCTGAACATAATCAGGATTCTTAAAGAATTAGAGGTCAGCAATTTCTGAAAATACCTATCTTCTTTATTGCTATACAAGTATGTATTATATTACAAGTGAGTTATTAAGTCTTATTTCTGATGATTTATGCTATATGGGTAATTCTTCTTTTTCGTTTGGCTAGTTTGCTATTTTAATTTTCCATATCAATACACCAGTATGAGCTTCATTAGAAAATACGTACTAAAATGAAGAAAAACCTGAATGAGTGGATTCCCTGATGTTTAGTAAGGCTGAATTCTGGGAACTTTTAATGAAATTGGTCATTCTTGTTTTCTCAGGAAAATCATATTTAGTTTTCCTAACTGACACAAAATCAACTACAGATAACATAATCCTCAATAAAACTTTAAAGAACCGTTGCAGACCAATGGCTTTCTGTTTTTTTAAACTCTAAGTTTAAAGTCATACTTACTTGTTCCACTGATGATATCTGGTCTGGCTTTCATGACTTTGCAGAACTGTCTTCTACAAATATCTGCCCACCCACTTTGTTTATCTGGATTTTTTAAGAGTGATAACAGCTTGTCAAGGTCTTTATCTAGAATAAATGAAAATAATGATATTTTTTATGACAACCTTGGGTTCTTTTTGTTAATTTTTCTTTCTTTCTTTTTTAAAATTTAACTATGGTAAGTAATAAGCAACTACTAGATACAAAGAACCACAGAGACAAATTAGAAGCACAGAATCAGAAGCACAAAACCGTACCAAGTAACAGGGAAGTCAGACACAGATAAGAGCTTTATCATTGCCTGGTATTTTTGGCAGACCTCACACATAAGAAAGAAAAGACTAACTAAATATCCCCTATCCATGACAATTAAACTGGAGAAGCAGCTAGTCTCAAAGATGATGATGTTCTGCTTTTCACGGATACTCATTTTAATTACTGAAGGGTTTTGAACATTTAAGATGTTATTGAAGCACATTTTATAACTTCACTATATTTATATATTGTCCCAAAATTATAAGAATTGGAAACTTATTTTAAAGATAGATGTTGGGTATTTCCATGTAATTTCATCACTGAAACCTGAAATTTCATCACAGAAACTAAAAGAGAAAAAATAGGCAAAGAACCTTTACCATACATACATGGATTAATAATAAAACTGTGAGGTGGCAGCACTATTTTGTTGAACACAAAATGAAGCATCCTAGATGCATCCTAGAAGCATCCTAGTAAAGTAACACTGTTCCTCAGAAAATTTCTGCTTCTTTCAGTGTACAGGTTTCCCTCAGATGCTTCTGCTATGGGTGGACATAAAGGCATATATGTATATGCCTTCAGATTGCTAGGCATACCTATCAAACAAATTTTGTGAAAATATATTGGACTGCCAATGGTATGAGAATTCCTATCTTCAGTGTTTCCCAACTTTAGCACAAAGAGCCAAAACTCTGCAAAAGACTACACTGAATGTATACGTTTGCTGTCACTGAAGGATGCCCTAATAGCCACCTTGCCAATTTAAGTTCATATTTAGAGAAATCTAGAATGTCACACTCAATTCTCTGAAGAATCTAGGTGCACCCAGCATGCTCCACAGCCAAGGGCCACAGGCTCTTCATTGGTGCTGTCAGGATACAAGAATATAACTCAGGAATTTTCTGACTTCTGAATGCTTGAATTTTACCTGAACACTACTAAAACACAGTAATTCTTATATATGAGGCTCAAAAATATCAGATAACATTTTTCATTATAAGTTCAGCCTGCTTGTAAAACAAACCTATGGAACAGTTTACAAAAAGATTTTTATGAAAGAATCCTTTTTAATGCAAAGATAGAACTTCAAAGATTGCTCCTTACTGTTATTCTCACCTTGTTATTAAAGCCATATTCTCTCTTTCTTTACAATACGAACAGATCTTCAATATTAATATTGCCATTGATGCAATGACAAAAGAACAGTAAGTATGTACTTTTTTTTCTCTTGGCTAGAAAGTTTTTTTTTTATTATTTTTTTCTGTTTTCTACTAAGTTGGAGGAAATTACACATACTCTATCATTTTTCTAGAACAAAATATCTCAGACTGAGCCAGTAAGTTTCACAACTGGCTGAGTCTAACAGAGATTTGAAAACAGAAGAACTACAGCGACAAATGCAAAACCAGCTTGTATAATCATATATGAAAATGTTAAGTTGCCTTTCAACAATACGATATGTGTACTTAAAGTCTGAATATATTTTTCTTTAAATGAAACATCTTCAGCAACCAAAATTTCTATCTTGGAATTCAGACTGAACAATGAATACTAGCAAGCCATCTCTTGACACATGAGACTGCACACTGAATAATGCATACAACAAAATAGTGATTAAAAGAATGCATACATATGCTTTGGTTAATCAAAGAGGAAATATTTTCTTCCCATATCCAAGATTTGTTAAAAAAGAAAAATGCTAATATTAAAGACTTACTCTTCTAGCCTTTTTTTTTTTTTTTCCCTGAAGGCAGAACAAATTTCAAGTTAAAATGCAAACTAATTTTATAAAGTAATTATATGTAAGATAAGACTGATCAAACCCAGTTTTCTAGCATAAAATACTGGCCCTACAAAATGGAAACAATCAGTAGGACCATCTCTCCTCAGGCTACTTGGTTCCCAGAGCACTTGAGAGTGCTCTGAAATATTTTGTGGTCAACTAGAGGGAAGAAAAATGTTGGTATCCTGCAGCAAGGTAAATGCACATGAATTCACTCCAACTGTGTGCAATCCCTTTGTTGTGGGATCATGCAGTTCCTATTGTTATGAAAGATCATAGCCTTCACTACTTCTAAACATCCACTATGATGCTATGATGATGAAGTTTCTTCATATGTTTCAAACTTTGCTCTGTTTTTCTGTTTTGGGTAAAACAAAACCAACAAACAAACAACAACAACAAAAAAACACTACAGAAACTAATTCTGTCATGAAAGGTGACTTCTGATTAAAGATTCAAAAAGCAGTTACTTGAAGTTACTTTCAAAGAGTAACAAGAGTAAACTTCTTTGAAGTTACTTTCAAAGAGTAACAAGAGAAAGAGTGGTTGGGCATTGGAACAGGTTGCCCAGGGAGGTGGTGGAGTTACCATGCCTAGAGTGTTTAAGGAAATGTTGGACCCGGTTCTTACGGATGTGGTTTAGCGGGTGACATTGGTGGGGGGAGTATGGTTGGACCAGATGATCTTGGAGGTCTTATACCAACCTTAGTGATTCTATGATTCTATGATTTCACACCTTCGTAGTGTTTCAGTATTCAGTTTTCCACTACAACTTGTTTCTACAATAAAAATACATTTTTCAAATGATCTTATTCTTTTAAGCTGATTAAAGGATTTTCAACAGAATTACTATATTGCATATAATTTATTTTAAGCTGGTCTAAAGACCTTAATGATGTATAATCAGCAAATTGTCTCCCTGACTCTGGAATTTATTAAAACAATACATAGTATTTTTTTAAAAGCTGATTATAGTATTCTACAATTATTATTAATAATTCTCCCAAACTAATTAACATGAAATTCCTTTGTTATCCTCAAATAACTAAATCCTCAGTTAGCATCTTTCCAAATAACATGGCACTGATACTTAGAAGAGCTTATGTGAGTATAAAAATTTAATGCACAGAAGGATTTACTCTTACATTATTATCAACAGGATTCTCAGTTCTTTTTCTGTCCTCCTCTGCCATTTCTGTAACAGGTGAAAGTTGGAGAAAATCATAGAACTGCAAAGCAACACACCTCTACAAGTTAAACAGGTTTTCACTCCCTAAAGGACTGTAGTAATTCAGTTTGGCAGCTGAGGAGCAGAAAATACAAGCTGAGATTTAAGCAGTCAACTCATCAAACAGAGACCAGGGTGAAATTTTGATTCCACTGAAGGAAATAAAAATACTAAAAAAAAAAAAAAAAAACAATAGTTTCAAGAAAGTAGTATTTCAAGACCATGGCCCATCCGTCTTTGCTGCTTCCTCCTGGCTTCATGATTTGACCCCTATTTTTCTTTGCAGTTAGTCTCTATCATACTCTTCCTCTGCTGCAAGTTATACAAAATTAAATCTTTATTTTATTTTGTGATTGCTGAAAAGCACACAAGCTAATAGCTAGCAGCATCAATGTGTCTAAAACTATACTGTTTAAATGCTCTTTAAATTGCTCTTTTGCAATGCTGATTTATGCTCCAACAACAGAATAAGGAAATACAGATTACTATGCTACAGTCTTTTCTAAAACTTTGCTAGAGACCGTGGACCACTGTATTTTCCTTAAGGTTTCTCTGGGAAGTTAATACTTACTAATTAAATACAACAGCATAAAAGGAACTTATGCAACTTCAAATATGTACCAAATATAAGAAACATAGATATGTATGTATCTACTAAAGGTCTGCAGAAGTAACAAAATCCAAGAATAAACACCCTCAGTAAATAATTCAATACCCACTCACCCCTGCCAAGTCAACACTTATGTTTCCTTTCTGACAGAGAAACAAGCTTAAGATCCGTGCAACCAGGATACTAACATAACTGTGTATTTAATATACCCATCACAGACTGTAACGGGTATTACATTGTGGCAACTCTTAGCACTGTATTTTCTTCCAGCTAAAGCATTTGCTTGTCCTAAGTTTATCATTAAACATGGACTATCACCTCCTCCAACAGGACATTATAGTACAAAAAAAATGTGTGTAAGAGCATCTTGATTTTATTTTTGAATGAAAATTTCTTCCAACAAACTTATAAACACCAAATAAACACCAACCCAATTTCACAAGTTCGTAGGTAACTGTAACTTGCCTAGCAGTGAGTAGCTGGAAGTCCAATTGCTACACAGTCCTCAGCGAAGGAGGAAGCCTACTGCACATTACTAAGGGTGCACTTTCACAGTATTGCTAGAATTGTTCTAAAAACATACTGATGCCAAGTCCTGATCTTCTTTTACCTCTCTTGTGGTATGTTACTAAATGAGTTCACTAGTTATCCTAGATAAATGACATGAATAGGTTTATTCTCTAAGAAATGCCAGAACTGCTGAAAGATGGGAAAGACAGAAAGTAAGGGGGGCAGAGGAAGAAAACAAACAAGAGAAAGGAAAGAAAAGGTGAGGAAGGAAATAACTGAGTCCTTCCTTTCCCAGTGATAGTGACCAATTAAATAGGCCCAACAATAACAAAAAATCATACCTTAACAAGGTAGTTGAAGCAAAGCTTATGTCAATTTAATTCATATGCTGCAATTCTGCCTTTTTCGTTGTATGTGGTTGTTTTCCTACCCCTTCCCTTCCTTTGTGCTAGCACTGGTTGTTTTATGTAGCCTTATTAAAAGAATAACCACATGTTCATGAGGTTTTGGCTGGGATAGTTAATGTTCTTCCTAGCAGTTGGTATTGTGCAGTGCTTTGGATTTAGGATGAAAACAATGCTGATAACAGAGGGATGTTTCAGTCGCTGCAGAGCAGTGCTCACAGAGCCAAGGCCTTTCCTGCTCCTGGTGCTGACGGCTAGCGAGGAGGCTGGGGGTGTGCCAGCAGCTGGGAGGGGACACGGCCAGGACAAATGGCCCAGGCTGCCCAAAAGGATGTCCCACAGTGTGGTGCTGTGCTGAACAATAAAACTGGGGGGGGTTGGCCAGGGCAGGCAGCTGCTGCTTGGGGACTGGTTGGGTATCAGTCAGTGGGTGGTGAACAATTACATTGTGCATCACTTGATTTGTATTATTTTTTCCCATTACTAATATTTCTCCTTCCTTTTCTGTCATTCTGTCTCTAGGAGACCTACTAAATTGTCTTTATCCACGAGATTTACCTTTTTTCTGATTCTCTCCCCCATCCCACTGGTGTCGGCAGTGAGTGAACAGCTGTGTGGTGCTTAGCTGCCTGCTGGGTTTTATCTACAACAAACCTACAGCTGCATGTGTGAGATCTGAACCACCACACCATAACTTCCTGCAAGTTTAAACTGATTAAATTCCCTTAAAGGTGCTGCTTTATAATTCTTTAATTTATTCTTGTATCTAAAGCAGGCAAGGCAGAGGAGAAATCATAAATGCTTTACAAAACATCAGAAATGCCACAAGCCCCTTCTCATTTGATTATGTTCACAACACAAGTGGTTTTCTGTTACTAAGAAATCTGTAAAGCCATGTGTATCTTATTCAAAATCTGAAGTAAGAGATAATGAATAACCTGACCATATCATATTGCATGAAAACAAAACCTTGCAGGAGTTATTAGGAATTCCTTATTTTAGGAAAGTCTGTGTTCATTTCAGATTTGCCTGTACGCTTATTCTTTCACCTTTCATTAATGGAGTAGAATTTCTTCAAGTGGATAAAAGCAGCTCATACATGAAGACTGTGCCAAAAATAAAATGGAGGACAAGTCACAAAGTGCAGAAGTGCAAGTGACGAAAGTAACAGGAAAGCTATCACAGCTGGTTCTCTGACAGAGGACCAGGAGTTCTGGGTGCAAGGGATAGAAGGACTGCATTAGTTTGAAGAATACATGGCTGAAAAAAAATCTGATTAAAGAAACAGAAACATGGCAGCACATTTCCATTCACATTAGAGTATAAGGTAAAGGCAGAACAATGGATAAGATAAAACATCAAAAGGCTTTAAGAACATGATTACAGAAGATTTTTGGTAGTGATTCTGAATTCTAACAGTCATGAAGAGACAAAATGTATGATGGAGTGCGTATCTACATCAAAAATTCTAAGCAGTGACTGTAATTGCAGGAAAATTATGGACACAATTCTTCAGTCACGCTCATCACCAACTGTCACAACTGCAGAGCTAGAAGAAGAAAAGGACAACAGATCTGTGCTAATAGAAGAATGAATATTGCAGTGGAATATCATTTTCAAAGTTTAACTTTTAATAACCAACAGTGTAGTTAATATTACAAGCAAAAAAAAAAAAAAGTTATTTTTAAAAGTTGTAAACTGAATAACAAAGAATTATATCACTCTGAAAAGCTCTTGAAAATTCTTTTACTGAATTACATTACTGAAATTGTAATTGAACAATTATGACAAAAGAAAAGCAACAGGATATCTTGCTGCAGTGTAAACAGATGGAAATGGCATAATTAATTTCCACACTTAAATAATGATCTGTATAAATAATCTGAAGCTTCATTATAAATTGTATTTGACAGAGGTGAGCCATTAATACACTGCTATCCAACAGTTTTGCAACTTTAAATACTAGCTGAAACAATTAATGCACATTAAAACACAACTCATCAGGTTGATTTTTCCATATATCCTTTCCTCCAGCTACATACATCATTCAGGCAAGTGCCTAACTAACACCTGCTAAACCAGGGCACATATTTGGAAAGAATGAACCACTACAGATTTTCTTCAAACACACACGCAGTCCACACCTTTCACAAACACCCCAAAGCTTGAGTCTACCCATTGAAAGTATCATCATGAAACAGAGGAATGTAATTTTACCAGCATAAAATATGATAGCTTCATTTTTGATCCAGTGAGGCAAAATATCCAGGTGCCAGTCCTCACCTCCCCACACCCAAAATGTACAACCAGAAAGGTACCACTGCTGCATGTATACTTCAAAAGAATTTAGAGATGGAAGAAAAAACTATTTCTTAGATTTTCTTCATCATAAACACAGTATGAGTAAGTTCTTTTCAATGACAACCCATCAATATTCTACTTCAATTTTTATCTATGACTTCCATTACATTTGCTACTTTCATAAGCTACTTCAGGTCTGGGACTGTGAAAATGAAGCTCTATGGTTCCCTGATTTCAGTAGTACATAATCTTTACAGAAAGCAACACCCATACTAGTTCTGAAATATTCACTCTAATTTCAGCTTGCACTCAAAAGGCAACTTCCATCTGCGGAGAGAAACACCTAGGTTCTCTCCAATAAAGGTTCTGTTATTGCACCTCTCCTTTAACAGCATCTGAAGGGAGGAGGGTCAGAAGAGAAACATGTTCAGAGACAGCAATGAGTTTGTAACCTGTTGTTTCTTTGTTTGTTTGTTTTTAAACTCTTCGCAGCTATCTCCAATATCTGTTCTATAGATGTAGAGAAAAAAAATCATTCCACTCATTTTTTGTTTATTTTTTGTTTTGTTTTGTTTTTACAGCTGACACCACAATTATAAGACAAGAACCAATTTTGAAAGGAAAAAAGAAAGGTAAACTTCTCTTCAGGTGTCCATATCACCTGGGAAAGAAGAGGGGAGGTTAAAAAGAGGTCAGGAGAGGCAGAATAAAACCTACAGTAATAACTTTTTCCACTTCAGCCAAATAAATTGTACATTCTTTAACAATGCTAAGAATCTAGTAGTTTTCACAGAATCACAGAATTTCTAGGTTGGAAGAGACCTCAAGATCATCGAGTCCAACCTCTGACCTAACACTAACAGTCCCCACTAAACCATATCCCTAAGCTCTACATCTAAACGTCTTTTGAAGACTTCCAGGGATGGTGACTCCACCACCTCCCTGGGCAGCCTGTTCCAATGACTAACAACCCTTTCAGTAAAGAAGCTCTTCCTAACATCTAACCTAAAACTCCCCTGGCGCAACTTTAGCCCATTCCCCCTCGTCCTGTCACCAGGCACGTGGGAGAACAGGCCAACCCCCACCTCTCTACAGCCTCCTTTAAGGTATCTGTAGAGAGCGATAAGGTCGCCCCTGAGCCTCCTCTTCTCCAGGCTGAATAAGCCCAGCTCCTTCAGCCGCTCCTCGTAGGACTTGTTCTCCAGGCCCCTCACCAGCTTCGTCGCCCTTCTTTGGACCCGCTCAAGCACCTCGATGTCCTTCTTGTAGCGAGGGGCCCAAAACTGAACACAGTACTCAAGGTGCGACCTCACCAGAGCCGAGTACAGGGGGACAATCACCTCCCTAGCCCTGCTGGTCACACTATTTCTGATACAAGCCAGGATGCCGTTGGCCTTCTTGGCCACCTGAGCACACTTTTAATTATTCATGTAATATAAGCACCCCAAGAAGAGGACAGAAATGATACCATACAAGTTACAAAACATAACATCATAGTATGAAATCTGAACACCAACAACTTCAGGGAATCACAGAACTGCACTTGCTTTCATTCTTTAGTGATAGATATAACAAGCATTTACACATCCCCACTCATACGATGTACAATTTTTTGAATGGCTGCAGAACTCTTGCCATACAGATGAAGTCTGTGTGAGCCCTGTTCACCTACTTGAAAAAGAAGTAATGTCTAACTAAAATGACTTAAAACTTCCTAGCAAGCCGTGTAACAACTATATAGCATGAATGCTGAACAAACACAACATCAAAGAGGCTGCTCTTAAAACCTCCAATAATGATTTCATGACTTCCAGATGTATCCTACTAAATTATTTTAAGTTAATTTGTAACAAATCTTCATTGCCAAATAAACCAACTACTTTTTCTGCACAGGGACATGGAAAATCTAACTGTCCTCCTTAAAATTGCTTTTTATATACTGAGAGACTTGCCTTTGCCTTTTCAGCATCAGCCAGTTGCAATTATTACTAGGCCCTACAGGACAGCATGAAGCTGTGTAAAGGGAGGTTCATGCTGGATGTTAGGAAAAGGTTCTTCAATAAGAGGGTGGGTGGTCAGGCACTGCAACAGGCTCCCCGGGGCAGTGATCATGGCACCGAGCCACTGGAGTTCAAGAAGTGTTTGACAATGGTTTAACTTTTAGGTAGTTCTATGTGGAGAGAGGAGTTGAACTCAAAGATACTTGTGGTTCTTTCCAGCTCAAGATACTGTGTGATTCTGTGATTTCAGTCTATATTCAAACATAACATCTCAAAGGCATGATTTGTAGCTCTGCTCCAGAATCCTTCTAATATGCCTGTTTTCCTTAGACTGCCGCACCCATGCTAGAGGCACTCCACCCAAGGACTCACCAGCTTCAACTGTCAAACAATTATCTTCTGTCCTGTACAAATATTACTCATAGATATTAATCATAACTTTTTCCTATCTCTTCTGAAAGAACCCTCATATCACTGTCATATTATAGTGTCGAAAAATTGAATCCAGATATACCTCATCTTCTAATCTTGCTCTTGATTTCTTTTTTTCCAATTACAGGAATCCGTAATTTATGAATTTAATTCTTTTAATATTTGATCTATTCATTCTCACACTTTCTTTCACAAGAACTTACACATCCTGAAAGCTTCGGCCCAGCAAATCAGAGATTCACCGTTTGATAAAGAATAATTCATTTTAAAAAATTAGAATTGAAACAGAACACTTTCAGCAGCGTCTTTTTTTCCCAAGTAAAAAGCATGAAATGTTTTGTTTGACTGTGAAACCAAATGCACTGTTCATTTTTGAGTTATATCGTATTTTATAATATAAAAATGCCATTTGAAATAAAATGTATTTCCATACCTCTAACATACTTGCATATCTTTGAAATTAAATCTAGTAAATTTACTGTTAGTCAAAAAGTTTTAACCAAGCTTTCCTGGTTGTCATCCCCCAAAGTGACAAACACCAACCCCACTCCATTAGGCCACTTGTTAATGACAAGCAACAGAATTGCTCTGAAGAAGAGAAGAGAGAAGTTCTGAGAGTTACAGCAAATATCGAAGAGTAAGACCATCTGCCTTCTTGAAGACATTTTTAAAAGAACTGGGCACCCACTTTACAGTGATTTGATCTAAAAATGTAGTGTCTTATGAAAATTACCATGGGAAACCTTAACACTATTACCAAAATAAAGAACATTTCCTTCTTTTATAACTACACTGTCTTTTCTCTTATCAGAGAAAGGCATCAGAGTAATCTATTCTTTACAAATTTTGTCAACTGCTTTATTTTTCTAGATATTTATAAACAGAATATTTTCTAAATTTGATGTAGAACTTCTATCACTTTTGAAAATCTACATTGGCTGAAGAAATTCACAAGTAAGTTTAATAAGAACATTTCAAGGATATAGTGAACATAAATACAAAGGATGATTTACTTATTATAACTCATTCACCAGGTTCTTTTGCATTGTCTATGCAAATTAAAATCTTAAAATGTTTTCTCTGTATGAACTAAACTGCTTTGCCTAGATAGTTCTTCAAAGGATTCTTTAGTCTACCCACATTCCAAATTGATGTTCAATGTGGAAACCAACTATCCTAAATGCTGTCTATTTCACACACCAACAAGTTTTGTAAACACGGGGATCTGAATCAAGAAAACAGTGTACAAAAAATATGTAGCTTAACCATAATGTCTTGCTTCAGTTACTAGAGAGATGATATAAATATATCTCTTGACTCACCCACCTGAGACAAGCCAGAAGGTTAATCTTTAAGTTTGCATAGGAATTAGATTAGTAAACAGAGCTTTGCAGATTGACAGTTGCACAAAGCCAGACAAGGAAAACCAAACCAACTTACTTAGCTACAAATGCAGCCAACAATGAAAAATCCTTTATGAGATCATAATCTAAGGAAAAAAATAAAAAAATAAAACAACAGAGACATTTGTTCGACATCTACATGATTTGAATGCTTTGTACATACCTTGTCTGAATTCAGTTTTCCTAGGAATTTTTGCAAGATAGCACTTTGGCAAAGGGAACGATGAAAACATTGGCCAAGGATATGGATCACTGCCCTAGATACAGGACCAAAAAGAAATTAAATTAGGTTAAGTTCCCAGAACTATTGCTTATATAAGAAAATTATGCTTGATATACAATTCAAGATTATATACTTCATAACTAAAATAAAAGTTGAAGGACACAAAATCCACAAAGCCTTTGAGCCAGCATTTGTTCTAGTATGTACAACTGACAGTTTTGAAGTTACAGTTCTTTTTTCAACCAAAGGGGAAATTGAAGTTTTCAAAAAAACAAACAAAAGAACCTTGTACTTCCAATTATATGCATTGATCTAGCTGTCTTTTCTGTGCTGACAGTAATTTGTGTTTTATCTTTATAAGAGTTACTTTATAAGAAGTAGAACATTTAAAGGAACTGTTTAACAAACACTGTGTTGTTAGAACATTGATGAAAGCTCCAGGTATTAGGTACCACAGGTGAAAACCCAAGCATGGAAAAAAACATGATATAACAAATGGAAAGGTAATAAAGAAAAAACGGAAATATAAAAGTAAAAAATAGACAAATTGCATTCATTTTTATAGTGAGAAAAGTATTATTAAACTGCATCAATACAAAAACTTCTGATTGTAGAGTGTCCTAGGCACATGCCAATAGTGCATACAGTTAAAACAACGTATTTTTTTCAGTGTCAGTGTTAGCCCTTTATAAAGCTAAAGGTGGGCTGCTATTTTATAATGTTAAACAATTTTCCATGTGCTAAATTATCAACAAAATGTTCAATTAATGAGGATAAGAGTTAAAGAAACAGAAATTAATAAACTTTAAATTCTAACCTTATCTAGTACTCTCTGAGGCAAAATCCTTTCCTGTGGTCCTCCAATAAGATATACCCTAACAAGAACATGGTTTCTCTCAACTGATAGGCCATCAATTATAATATCTCTGGAAAATAAAACAACACACAAAAAAATAAAAAAAAAAATTACTACCACTTTGATTTACCAATGACTGTTTAATTCAGAAAACTGTGATGAACAAGAATAACTTCAGAGAGTTAAAACAATACTTGGGCAATAAATAGGCATAAAGAAATAAACAGAAACATGAAGTGTTTTGAGAGGTCTGCAAGTATTACACGAATTTTGTACTCCTCTACCTAACACTGACTAGAAACATCTAAGCAATTAGGGGAAGCAAAAGGGTAGAAAGGAGGGTTCCGAAGCTTGTGAAGGGTCTAGTGTCCAAAGGAGGGATATGAAAATGGTACAAGGTCTGGAGGGCAAGACGTGTGAGGAGCGGTTCAAGTCACTTTGTTCAGCCTGGAGAAGACTGAGAGGAGGCCTCATTGCAGCCTGCAGCTCCCTCACGAGGGGAGCGGAGGGGCAGGCGCCGAGCTCTGCTCTCTGGGTCAGCAACAGGACCTGAGGGAAGGGCATGGAGCTGGGACAGGGGAGGGTCAGGCTGGATATCAGGAAAAGGTTCTTCACCGAGAGGATGGTTGGTACTGGAACAAGCTCCGCAGGGTAGTGGTCATGGGCACTGAGCAGGCAGGAGTTCAAGAAGCATTTGTACAGTGCTCTCAAAAACATGGTCTGATTTTTTGGGTGGTCCTTTGGGGACCCAGGAGTTGGACTCAACAATCCTCATGGGTCCCTTCCAACTTGGGATATTCTATAATTCTAAAACTTCAAGCTTTGTTATGCCCACGTGCTCAGTAACTAGGTCAGAAACAGTTAACAGCATCAAAATCTCTTCCTTTTTTGGCCTATCAGCAATTTCTGCTTTCCCAAATAAGCAGTTATTCAGAACTTACGCACACCTAACTTGCTGTCATAAATCAATGTGTAGCTCAGGGTAGAAATATTAAGGAATTAAAATCAATTTTTATACACCAAGTTTCTTAGAATACAGTATCTATTGTTTAAGGAAACAATAGGTCTCCTGTTCAAATAGTATATAATGAATAATGTATATTATATGTATATGAATAATGTATATGAATAATGTATAACAATGTTTATCTGCTGAGGTTTAGCTCATACTGTTTGATCCAAGCTCTGTGCTGGTCCTGTACAGCAGACAGAAAGAGTTAAGTTTTTTAATATTAAACATGCTGAGAGAAGGACAAAGTATTTGGGACTAAATAACCATCCATTTCAGTCTCCAAAATACACTTTCACTTTTTAAAAGATAAATTGTGCAATTTTACTTAAAAGTCAGCAACAGAAACTCACAGAAGTTGACGAGCTGACTAAGATATAAACACATAAATAAATAAATAAATAAAAGTACTGACTATGCCTTTAATACATAAATACCCTTATTTTATAATATATGCATAGAAGAGTAACATCAAGTAATTTCAAAAGGCACAACTGAACCCACAAATTTCGCACTTCCTTTTTAAAAATCAAAAAATAAATAACTTAAGATTTATGCATATGAAAAGGAGAAAAATACTTGCCTTTCACTTTCACTCTTTTGAGTTGGAAGTAGAAAAAAGAACAAAATATCTTCTGATAATATAAGATTGATGATAAACATGCACATAAATAAACTTACATACATTAGATGCAAACTACAGGAGAGCGTCTCTATGTTTAAAGCCACTAAGGAACTCATATATACTCAGGAGAAAAGTCTGACAATTAAAATAACATTTACACTGGCCAATTCTTACCCTGGTCCTTCAGAAGTTTCTGTGACATTTTCTTCCTGAGCAGTTAGTAAAACTTGTGACACTTTATAGCGAGTCTCCAAGAACAAAAGGGTATTAAGCTCACAGCAAAGCACATTTAACAACCTGCAGGGTACATCGAAGTGATAGCACATCAGTCAGAATTCCAGTAATGCAGGGTAAGACAAAGGTGAACATGTTTATGAGATCTCAAAATGGGGTGAGGGAATTGGGGGGGAGGACTTTAAGTATCTGAAAAATACCCAGACAGAATTGGGTCAGGAAGGGTTCTCTTTAGCCACTCAAGTGGCCTTGAGCAAACAGGGAACGGGTTCCCAATAGCTTTTACATGTGCACTGAATAAACAAAGAAAATAATCACTGGTCACCTCAGTCTGGTTTTGAATTTCTATCGCAGAACACAGAAATGGCATAGACTTAATAAGACATTCCATGGGACATGTGAATAAATTATCTAATAGGCAGGTAAGGTAACTCAAAATCGGGTTACCATGGGCAGTGCAGGAGTCAGGGAGAGACAAAATAAAAATACATCGTTCCTTTAGAAAATAGGCTCTTAAACACTTCTGTACTATCAAATTTAACACAGCTCAATGGCAATAAAAGATTTAACATGCAACAAAACCAACAAATCTACTTTTTTTTTTTTATTTCAGAAAAACAAAGAACAGTGGTAAATTAAGTCAATAATCACAATAGCATGACAGCATATTGCATACAATTTTGTTTTGTAACTTCAGAGTGAATTAACAGTGAAACTAATCCAACATATTTCATATTAATCTGAGCCAGGTCAATTCAAATTTTTTAATTTATTTATTTTTCATTATTTTAACTAATATATTCGCTATAACACAGAAACAAAGCACTTGCGTTGAAGGCTTCCTGTTCATGGAAAATGATACAAGTAAACATTCTTGTTGTTACTCTTATATTGTTTTATCACAATCATAAAACTCATCATAAATTAAGTCTGATCAGCATTATATTTTGCATTCACATAAGACTTGGTATGAACTAGAGAATACATATTGTTTGAAATTTTTCATCTCTTAGTCAATGCTCATTTCTTACATGTAGTTCCCAATATGCTTCTACTGACAACAGCAAAAATTCACGGGCCATCCATAAATAATTTAACACCTGCAAATTCAAACAATTGTGACCAAGGAGTAAATAGACATGATGACAGTATGTCTTTTTTGTTGTTGCTGCTTTTTTAGTATTACTTTAAACTGTTCAGTTTCAAATTTCTTCATGTTCTATTTATTTTACATTAACTGTTTCCTGACATTGACTCACTGTCAGTACTTCTCTAAATCACAAAAGAAGAAATGATAGTTCAACTGTATTTTTTTATTGCTATATAGGAGAAAAATGCACACAAAGAGCACTGAAGCCATTATGAAAATGGACCATTTCTCCCATTAAGTATGATAACTTTAAATGGTAAAGAACCTGTCTGAGGTTTCCAGCAGTCAAAAATAGCCAGGAGAATACTGATGGCTAAGAATGCTTAGAACATCTTTGGTACACAAGGCAGAGCAGAAAAATAAAACAAACCATAGTCAAACAGAAGGGATAGTGGTAGGATAAGTGACAAAATATAAGAGACCCTAACATGAACTGCCTCTGCTTGGGCATTCAAATGACATTTTAGAGGTTTAGGCCATCTAACTTGGACACTGGCTGAGAAAGCTGTGATTGTTCAGTCTGGAAAACAGAAGGCTTTGCAGGGTTCTTATGTACATAAAAAGCTGATTAGAGAGTATGAAGAAGATGGAGCCAAACCCTTCTCAGTGGTACCCACTGAAAGGGAGAGAAGCCAGAGTTGAAGTGAGAAAACTCATGGGTAAAGACAGGCGATTGAATAAGTAAAGGAAAGATGGGGGTGGGGGGAAAGAAGGAAAAACAGTGATGCAAAGGCAATCACACACCACTTCCCACAAGCAGACTAACTCCCAGCCAGTCTCACAGCAACAACTATCTTCAAGACCAACTTCCCATCCTACCTCACCTCAGTTTTTATTGCTGAGTATGATATTATACAGTATATCCCTTTGGCCAGTTTGGGTCAGCTGTTCTGGCTGTGTTCAGTCCTAACTTCCTGCATACCAGCCTACTCAGTGGGAAGTGGGATAAAGAGAAAGTCCTGCTCCTGAGCAGTACTCACACAGCGTCCACCAAAACACTGGGGAGTTATCGACACCATTTTCGGCACAAATCCAAAACACAGCACCACATAGGTGTCTGTGAAGATTACCTCCATTGCAGCCAGACACAGCACATTGTCCGTGCAAAAGATAAAAAAAAAAATATGGCGTAAACAGAAGCAGTCCATGCACCATAGGGAAAAACAAATCTGGCACATCCGAAGTAATCTATACTGCTGTATCAATAACGTGTCTGTTCAGGCAGGGAACAATGGTTAGCCAAACCTGAAACGTGTGCATCGACATTTTCTGTAAGTAATTCCAGTGATGTGATCCCAAAATGGTGGGGTAAACTGGTCTTCAGAAAAAGGTTTTCTTTTGTCTTGCAGTTACTGCCTGCTCTAAATACAGGCACGGATGATTCAGATCAGTGTAAAGATACAGCATAACATTTATAGAGAGTATGGGTCTTTGTTTCTCTCCCAGAAATCAATATTAAAAACAAGAGGGGAAAAATGAGGACTGGGACCTCTTTGCAGTAGCAGAATTTCCTTCTTGCTAAATGAATATGGACACCAACATAGAAACCCAAATCAAAATTTTCATTAAATAATTCCAGTGTCATCATAGGTGATTAACACGTTTAACATCGAAGCCTACATTACCAATTTGATTTATTTTTTATTACTCTGAGTAACTGCCTGAGCTCCAATGAGAACACTGATCCAAAAAGTGAGTTGCAATTACTATCATGTGTGCCAGACCAGTACAGAAAGGCTAGCAAAAAGAAGCCAAAATCCACCTAGTTGGCTTTAGAGCATAATGTGCGCTTGATAGCTTCAACCATGCAAAGCTTCACAAGCTTTACTGACTGAACAGAAGTCAGTAATAATGAGCAGAGAGAGCATGCCTCCACACATTGTCTTTTTAAAGAATAATGGCTTTTAATTGTCCCACTGAAAGCAAAGCTGATAGGGGTATTGAAAAACTACAAGATAATGTTTGTACAGAGTATTTATCAACACCCTGAGTTAAACCTCTGATGCCTGGGCCACTGGAAGCTACTACCTTCGGGTAGTCACATTTTTCCCAGTAAGGGAGCTCAGGGACTTATGTATTTCTTATGATGTTTTCCTCATGAAAAGATTTTCAAAAGAGCACTTCAGCAACCCAATGTATTTACAAATCACATGTAATGTGATTGCTAATGGTAAGAGTCTCCCTAGCTAAACAGAAATGCTTTTCATGAGCCTCACTTGCCAGCCTAGAGGACTCGAAGTGAAGCTGGTTTTAAATTTCAGGAAGTGAAGTGTTTTAATTTCCCCCAGTATGTATGAAGGGGAAAAAAAAAAAAAAAAAAAAAAAAAGTGATAGAATTCAATCAAATCACACAATCTGCTGTTCCCATTCTATTCAATATAAGTTGTTCTACATTAGTACACTTAACAAATATATTTGGATACAAACTAACAAAAAAGAATTAACTGTATAACTATGTAATGTGGAAGTAGATGAACTTGTTGCAGCTCCCCATCACTAGTAATGTAGACTCTGTACTCTTGTATTTTTAGATTATTAAACAGGGGTCAAATTTACAGGACATATGTGCACTCTGCAGTGACCACTACTGATCAAGTCTTCCCCATACACACGCAGCATGCACTTCCAGTGGGAACAGGCTGGTTTCCAAAGAATTGCATATCACTTGATGTATCACATAAAACGCATATCACATAAAACAATACATATTGTTTTGAGGCAAATTTCAAGAGGGTGATTGATTTTGATGTCAATATAGTATAAGCCATTAAAATTTTCTTTCCTAAATCTTTCTCTAACTAGTTTTGTAGAAATAGATATAATGCATTTTAATAATCTCCTGCACCTGTTCAGCAAGTAAAAAAAAATGAGTATTAGAAGAAAAAGCATATTCACTGTGATATACAACAAAAATATGCAACTTAACCATGTCAAAATATTTATTACACTACTCCAATAATAATCCAACACCCACTTCCTACTGTGGCAAGCTCTATTGCTCTACAACTTGAAGCTGATATTGATGAACATGTGACTTAGACTAATATTTCCAATTTTCTCTAATTTTGCATAAACATATATACATTTAAAAGAACCATAGAGAGCACTGTAACAAATACTCTTTTTTCAGCCTTACCTTACACATGCCTGAAATTAATCTACTTTTCACTGCAGTTCAAAATATGATTCTACAAAACAGACTGTCTTCAGAAGTCTCCAAATGCTAAGCAAGCACATTTCATCTTAAAAATTAAACAGCCCCAGTTTGCCTATCTGAAGGGAGAGGATTTGATTCTCTGAGATTTCCAGGTACTTTCCTGCAGGAAGACAAACTCTTGAACAGAGTACTGTTATTTTTGCTTAATGCCTACTAGCACGAGGTGTTTCAATGAACAAGTGCAGGGCTCACAACAAATATTCTTCTCATTCTGAAAGTACATACAAAACATTTTTTGACTTCCTAACATTTCCTAACATTTCCTAACATTCCTTCCTAACTTCCTAACATTTGTCCCCCAGGGCTCGGTACTGGGGCCAGTCCTCTTTAACATCTTCATCGATGATCTGGACGAGGGGATCAAGTGCGCCCTCAGCAAGTTTGCAGACGACACCAAGTTAGGTGCGTGTGTCGATCTGCTCGAGGGTAGGAAGGCTCTGCAGGAGGATCTGGATAGGCTGGACCAATGGGCCGAGGCCAACGGTATGAAGTTCAACAAGGCCAAGTGCCGGGTCCTGCACCTGGGGCACAACAACCCCAAACAGAGCTACAGGCTGGGAGATGGTTGGAAAGCTGCCTGGCAGAGAAGGACCTGGGAGTAGTGGTTGACAGTCGGCTGAATATGAGCCAGCAGTGTGCTCAGGCGGCCAAGAAGGCCAGCAGCATCCTGGCTTGCATAAGAAACAGTGTGGCCAGCAGGTCCAGGGAAGTGATTGTCCCCCTGTACTCGGCTCTGGTGAGGCTGCACCTCGAGTACTGTGTTCAGTTTTGGGCCCCTCGCTACAAGAAGGACATCGAGGTGCTCGAGTGAGTCCAGAGAAGGGCAATGAAGCTGGTGAGGGGCCTGGAGAACAAGTCTTATGAGGAGCAGCTGAGGGAGCTGGGCTTGTTCAGCCTGGAGAAGAGGAGGCTCAGGGGTGACCTTATTGCACTCTACAGGTACCTGAAGGGAGGCTGTAGCGAGGTGGGGGTTGGTCTATTCTCCCACGTGCCTGGTGACAGGACGAGGGGGAATGGGTTAAAGTTGTGCCAGGGGAGGTTTAGGTTGGATATTAGGAAGAACTTCTTTACCGAAAGGGTTGTTAGTCACTGGAATAGGCTGCCCAGGGAAGCGGTTGAGTCACCATCCCTGGAGGTCTTTAAAAGACATTTAGATGTAGAGCTTAGGGATATGGTTTAGTGGAAGATTTGTTAGTGTTAGGTCAGAGGTTGGACTCGGTGATCTTGGAGGTCTCTTCCAACCTAGACTATTCTGTGATTCTGTGAACATTTAGGAGCTTTACCGACTTATAACCAAAAAAATCCCCTATGGGGAAAAAAAAGGGGGGGGGGGGGGAGGAGGGTAGTAGTATATTTATGTAAGAATGTAAGATTGATAAGAAAAAAAAAGAAACAGGAAAACAGTTTTAAGGAACAGTATGTGTGATAAATGTACTCTGTTAAACGAGAGAGAATTTTTGTAAAGCTGCCTGTAGGCTAATTCTGACCCCCTCCCACTGCTCCCAGCCTATGTCTACTCTCGGTAACACTGTACCTTTTCTGTTTTATGCAAGTCACAACTGACTGGATACCTTTGAACTTATTTTGGAGTATCGATACTTTTTAGAGACTGGGGGTTGGTTATCTAAGGTTAAAAAAAATGGTACTTTGCCATGCTTTAATCCAGTTAACAATACAGTATCACTCCATTTTTTTAATTTTTTTTTTTTTAATGGATTTCTGAATAGAGAGCAGAGCAATATGTTAATGCCTGAATAATGCTTTAGGCAGAGGCTCTGGAAATACATATATTATGCATATATTTTCTCAGCATGAGAAAAAACTCAACTCACAGATGTATTCACTCTACTGAAATACTATATAAATTGCCTTGATGCCAGATATTTATTGGTCTGAAAGAAAAAGTATGTTACCACTGTTTACTCAACTCCTTTGTTAATAAAAGGAGTAGTGATTCTAAGAGATTAGCCTTGAAAGGGAGGTGGTTTAGATATTTAGTATCACACCTTTATGAAAATTGTTCTCACATCCAATAACTTTTAAGATACAATCAATGTGTATGCTTGTATCAAAGAAATTAAGTTGGTCATTACATTAAGAAAATTCTCTCCATAAATATAACACTAAAGTTTATTACTTGGATTACTGCTGTGAATTCCCTTTTCCTAGGATTTGTGCTCTGATGGCAATTTAAGTTCAAAATCTTCTAAAACAGAAAGACTACTGAGAATTTTTGTATGGATTCCTGTGTACCCAGATTTTCAGGCTGTACAAAACAGTGGCTGAAACAGTCTTCAATGTTCTTTTATCAACCAATGTTGGCTGCTTGAAAAACTTCCTCCTGCTTCTAAATAAGTCCAAATCTGCTTTGAAGTTGAACTGACAGTTTGAAAATCATTCTATATATACATTAGGAACGATGTGCTTTCATTTTTCTATTCTGATCTCCAATTTCTTGTCTAAAGTTTCCCTTTTTGAATAAGAATAATATGAAAAAAATATGAAAAGTGCCTTCAGGTGAATAGATCTTATCCTGGGAGTATGCAATAACTGCAATAAAGGAAAACCAGATCAGAAAAGAAAAAAAAAAAAAAAAAAAAAACTGATTTAATTGGAAAAATCACAAAATGGTTAAGTTTGGAAGGGACCCCTGGAAGTCAGATACCTAGAAAGCAGATTGCCGAGGACCATGTTCAAGAGGTTTTCACAGATGTTGAAGGAAGGAGGCTCCACTGACTTTCTGGGCAACATATTCCAAGTGCTCCATCACCAAATGTATGGGATTTATGTCATTCACCTTTGTGGATCAAGAAATTACCTGTTTAATCCCTGAATAGAAAACAGATACCTAGAAGTGTCCTCAGAAAACTACAATTGAGAGCACCTGAAACATTACGACTCAAGGGGCTTCAAAAAATCAAGATCCAAAAGCCTTTGGATCTGTTTGGATCAAATCAGAAATAACCTGCCAAAAGTCCAGGAACAATGATCCATTCATGCGTGCTGAAGAAGGTACTTAGGCCAAACTACTTCCAAGCTGAGAGTTACAAAAAAGGAGCCTCCCACTAGGATGACTTGCTGTGGAACTGATATTTTACTTGTCTGTACAAATGCACTCTCAGGAACATTCTTTATAGGCTAAGAGATACTGGCTATGCAAAACCATATCGAGCTTCCCTATAATTTCCCTTTGATTTCTGCTGCATGAACACTACTTCTCAGAGGAGGAAAGCATGAAAAGGAAAGCTGTCAGTAGAGTCTCTGCAGAGCTGTCCATCGGTGTAATAGTTCAGAATTCATACTTACTCAAAATTAAAATAATCAGCCACCAGAAAATACAATAATAACACTGAAGAGATAAATGGATACACCTATACTTTTTTTGATTAAATAAACCATGGAAACGCCTATATATTTTAAATTGCATATAATTAAACAGTTAAAACTAAACAATTTTAAATCTCTGACAGTACACACATGAAGAAAAAGATTGTTGTAAATGGTAGAAGTTGCTTAACATTCAAATAAACAATTTTGTAACACTTCTGAGCAATAGAAAGGTTTTACAGGACCTCAGAGTATAAGTAAAACAGATTGAAGTTGAGCACTCGGCTCTAGGCAAGCCAAAGTACAATGGTATCTGACCAAATATCAAAGTACATGGCTGTGCAGATGCTGTCAAAATTAGAGAAAGTGGTTTGAGCTGTTTACTGATATTAAAATCAGTGGGGAAAAAAAATAATCTAGGCAAACATTTCACCAAAATCCTGTCATAAAACAGTTTTTCAATGTCGCAGTTATCACAAAAATTTAAGTGTTTTATTTCTACATTGCAGCAGAGAAATACAGCTCTTTTGCTCCTTTTAATGAGCTGTCTACATTTTCAGATCTGTTCAACATCTGATACTGTATTTGATCTAACTGCTGCTAAGCTTGATATTCTTGATGGGATTTGGTCAAGGAGCATACGAAGTACACAAGACAAGGTTTACTTTTCAGAACACAGATGTCTGTAGTGAGCAGGGTTCACAGAAAAGCTCACGGAACTCACTTTCAAAATGCATTTAATAGTAACGGTATACCTCTCACATTAAAATAATATAGACTAGGGTTTCTTGCAAGGCATAATACTGTAAACAATACCATAAGCATGGCAAATACCAGATTCATTCTGAATTCCAGTATTACTGTAATAGAAAATTTTGAGCAACTACATAATAGTATATATTTGCTTTGTGCAGGCTTTGGATTTGCCATAATAGAAGGCTTGTATGTGCCAATTCGCAATTATCTGGAAAAAAAAAAAGTAACAGTAAGCCCCACGTGTTCATAAAAAGCTATTTAATCAATAACAAAACACGTCATTACTTTTTTTTTTTTTTTTTTTTTTGGTATATATAGGCCTGTATATTATAATCCCTAGACTTGAATCATCCTTTCTTTTATAGGAAAGGCTATGAAGGTAACAGGACTTTTGAACAACAAAATTAAAAATAAAAATAAAATCTGGCAATTTGGCTCTGCATATGAACTGAAAAGAGGAATATAAGACATCTTCTGGATTTCCACTTGTTTTTTGACTTTTTCTGTTTTCAGCAGAAAATGCCATTTCCACGGTGAACTCTAAAGTCCTATCTGCTTAACCATATGGCTTCTTTTGAGTGATTATGGATGAGTTTTTTACATTGCTTGTATGTGTAGTTACGGGTAGTTCTGTTACCTCACAGAGTAGAGGCTGTGTTAAAAATGTTGTAAGCATTAAACACAACTTCACCACGTGATTCATGGATTTGTATAACAGCCTTTGCCTTACAGCATGGGAGTCAACTTCTTAAGTGCTCAGATTCAGTAAATCATTTTTGCCTACAACAAAAAGCATTCCAATATCACGGTACAAGAAGTGTGTTCTTTTACCTTCTAAGTCTAGAACACAATCTAAAAGCAAATTATTATTTTAAACTTTAAAACAGCTCACTTTCCCTCATCTTTATTTAAGTCAATGGGGATTCTGTCAAGCTTTTTAATGGAGTCAGGATAATCTTAAATGCCTCATAACATGTTAATTTTCAAATAATATCTTAGGATGTCTATTTCCTATCCAACCATTGATTTCCCCCAAACAACATTTATAACTCCCAATTTAGAAGACAAAATCATTTTATCTCTCACCTGCAAATTCTACCACTGTTCATATCTTCCATGCTCATACTTACCAGCAAATTATACTACATCTTAGTCATACAGAGTATAAAATATTTTTACCTTGATGTTAAAGATACAGTTGCAGAAAGCTAATGTTGCAGTCCTTAACCAACTGGGCTATACCCTGCCCAAGCAAGATTATCAAGATTTTCCATACTATGAAGCACAATCCAATACAGTTTTTATTTCAATTGCACAAAATATGTTACTAATAAATAAGTCAGTTAAAGGATTTATATATACATCTTTGGAAAACAGGGGGAAAAAAGCACAAAAAATGCAGAAACTGTAATTATTATGTTAAAATATTATAAAACACTTAAATATGCTGACACTGTCATGTTCATGTTTTCTAACAATAATGTTCCTTCAGGTTCTAAAAATATTTGTGATCTAATAATACTATTTTTCAAATAAGTATGGGTGAAATTGGTGATAATTAAACCTATGTACTAAAAAAATAATTCTAAGTAGAGGGAGACTATATATAATAAAACCTTATATAGTTTTAAATACTTGGCTTATTTTAGTACTTCAGTATTACTTTTATGCACTACATGCACTACAATGGATGTAACCTTCTTTTCTATCAGCTAGACAAAATAACAACATGCAATTTCTATTATTGCTTATCATATTACAATATATCCATTTACGGGTTATAAGATTAGATTCAATGCTATTTTCATTTTGTTTAACAGTTTTCATTCAATCTTCTTATGCTAAAAAAGGGGGGGTTGTAGAATTTCACCTTCATGCATAATAAAAAACAAATACTACCTTATCAGAAGCAACATAACCAAGCATGTTATATTCTATTTTGTTAATATGACCAGAAAACAAAAAAAAAAAAAAAGAGCATCTTACCTCAAACCAAAGATATGTGATTGTTCATAACTGAATAAGGAATGAATTTTAGCATCTGAATTCAAAATAATAAGCCTGTCAATGATATCCTGCCAAGGAAAGACAGATGTAAAAAAAACCTCTGTATTTCACACAGATAACAGTTCTTTAGGGATATTTACTATAAAATGAAACCTATTATTAAAAAATATGTATTTAAATTATTTCTGTAATACGAGGTGCTTTCCACCAAATAAAGTCAATCGCAAGAAGAAACCATAGAGAAGGTTAGGAAAATAACTTAGTACTTAGATTTTAAAAATCACTGAATATTCAGTATCAAACCATAAGACAAATGCTAAGCTGTTTGTTGTTGTTGTTTTGTTTGTTTTTTAAATGTTTGAAATTTGTATACATCTAATTTAATGAAAAGAACAGCAAATTATTTGGTATAACACCCTCTCGAACACTGGTTCAAAACATGGCCACTTATTTTCAGAGGCCAGTATCCAAGGCCAGCCATGGCTAAGCTTGAAAGTTGAGGTTTATATCTTTGATGACACATCATCTGATGTAATAGAGAGTTTTCTGAGTATTCAGACTCAACCATTATATGTTAATGTTAGATGAACACCCCCCTTTTAAGTGCCTATTTCCCTTCTGTTAACTACACAGTCTTGGACTTACACAACCCACTTTTGCACACTACTTAGGCGAGAAAACCCCATCCAAAATATATTTATCTGTAACTCTTCAGGAAAATTCAGGGAAGAAGGACTTGGGGGTTCTGGTGGATGAAAAGCATGACATGAGACAGCAGTGAGCACTTGCAGCCCAGAAGGCCAACTGCATCCTGAGCTGCATCAACAGATGAGTGGCCACAAGGAGATTGTCCCCCTCTGCTCTGCCCTTGTGAGGCCTCACTTGGAGTGCTGTGTCCAGGCCTGGGGCCCCCAGCACAAGAAATATGTGGGGCTGTTAGAATGGGTCCAAAGGAGGGCCACAAAGTTCATCACAGGGTTGGAGTACCCTTCTTCATAGGAGTATGAAGAAATTATGAAAGAGCTGAGGATGTTCAGCTTGGAGAAGGCTCTGGGGTGACCTAATTTCAGCTTTTCAATACCTAAAGAAGGGGTTAAAAAAAAGATGGAGTGCAACTTTTTTATTGCACAGACAATGCCAGGACAATGGGGAATGGCTTTAAAAAAAAGTGGGAAGATTTAGATTAGAGGTTAAATGGAAATTCTTCACTCATAGAGCGGTGCGGCACTAGCACAGGTTGCCCAGAGAGGCTGTGGATGTCCCATCCCTGGAGGTGGTCAAGACCATGTTGGGTGAGGCCCTGGGCATCCCTGCCCATGGGCAGTGTTGTTAGAACTAAATGATCTTTAAGGTCCCTTCCACCCCAAGTCATTCTATGAGTCTATGAATTTCAAACAATCGTATCAGTATTGCTATTTCTGGAAACCTAGAGAATTCCAGAAAACTGTTGGAAGCTCCACAAAAGCCAAAGTAACATGCGCTTTCAAAAGCCATAAAAAAACATTACTTAAGACCTACCCATGTTTGAAAACTCTGAAATATTTATCATTTTCAGCATACATCTTCCCTGCTTCCAGTACCTCAGAAAACTTTATGACTGAGCAGTAATATCTATCAGGGGACATACCAACACTGAGCTGATTGAAAAAAAAATATTGAAAAAAAAAATGAAACTTTTCACACCACTCTTGAAATCAACAAAACGGCATTACAAAAAAAAAAAAAAAAAACTTACAAAAATTCTTTCCAAACATAATGTACACTATTATGATATACACAGTCTAAACAACAACTTGAAGTATCACCAATCCAGAGCTTACTCTAAGCAAACACTTTAATGCAACAACAATTCAAAGTGCTAGCTCATTAGCAAAGATCTAATTTTAACTGCCACTCAAGGTCACAGATTAAATTTGACTGTGCTTCACAGATGAGAAAAAAAGAAATGGATTGTGGCTGGAAGAAGTAATACCAAATGATACTAACATAATAGTATTTTTCTTAAGATTAAAATATGCCTTGATCAGTAATTTTCCGGTTAGTGATTTTGTTTGCATGAATCATCTGTGCTATTAAGAAAGCCTGAGGTGCTTCTATTTTTTTTTTTTTGAATCCCCAGTGTAATAAAGTAATATTATATAAATACAAATATAGGAGTTTTCCAGCATTTGCTAGCATGCATGCACACACAGAGATAACTATGTCACTTTTTCCATGGAAAAACACATTCTCATGGAATGGGAAACAGGATCTTTAAATAAATAAAATAAATAAAAATAAACAAGTAAATAAATAATATAATATAATAAAATAAATAATGAAATAAAATAAATAAAAATGGGAAATAGGATCTTTAAATTAGGCATCAAATTTTTTATTATCTTTAGGATTCCAAAATGAAAATTTTGGTTAACATGAATTGATATGTGCATATACTGCCCTCATGCTGTATATAATACAAAATGCAGAAAATTTCAAAGGAGAAGAAATAACTTATTTTTTATTACAGTAATAATTTCTCAATAAAGATATCCTCATGTAACTATTATTTTTCTTTAAAATCTATAAAACTCTACTTACGATAATATCTGTAGGTACTTCACGGAGTGAATACGTTGGTTTATTTGGTATATCATGTTTACTCAGAAGCTCAAGAACTGCAGGATAAGTGAGCAAGTTTATCAGAGACAGAAAAGACTAGAGAAAGAAAACAAAAAGGGTAACAAAAGGTTAGTCAGCCAAGTATAACCAAATATATGTTAAAAAATATTCAAGTTTGTTCTTATCCTTCTTTGTAGGCTGGAATTGACATAAATAGAGCTGCCAAAATTACTGCAAACCTGACAGGTGTATATACAATCAAAAAGACCAGTAGTCTGGGAAGTATGTACAAGCAATCAAATTTTATAAGTGGTGGCTTAGTAAATTTGAACTTTCTTCCAATGGAGTAAATGAAATGCAACTCTGGAAATAACTTCAGAATCATTTTGAAAATCCTAACACTCGCACTACCATGGAATTCTAAATTTTAGAGACACAGCACACTCTAAAACACATTTTCCTCCCTGATCTTACTACAGTAACTCAGGACTTGAACTTATAGCTAGTATTTTGAGATATTCACTTCTGTCATGCCTATTTACTGTTCCATCTTTAATGGAACCTTGGCATTGTGATCTGCCATGTAACAGATGATTTTTTTCAATTAACCATTATTTACTAGCATATCAAATCAATTTTTCCCCGTATGACAGAAAACAGGTATAGTTGCAATAAAAGACTAGTGAAAGTTATGTATCATAATATCTGAAATACAGTACTATTTTTTTCCATGCCAGTAAAGAAGATTATTAATTAACTTCTCACCTTCTGACAGCTTTGGTCAATAGGGTCAACTGGAGTAGATTTGGGTTGAGTTATCCTCACATCATCTTTTCCACACTCCAAAAGAGTCCATAATTCAGTTACAAGGGCTTTTATAAACCCTAAAACAATTTTTTGTTTTAATCATGAGAATGGTAAGGACACCAGAAAAACATTTTTCATATTAAAAAACATTTTACACCACAATTCTAACTCAGATTCTCAAAATTTTCTGCATTGTGGACTAAAATTTCACAAGACAGACAGCCTGAGTCTTCCCCTTTCCCTTCTATTCTCAATCCTTTGGTCAAATTACCTTTCTACAGCATTGTGCTTATATTCAATTTTACAGTAGCAGTTCACAAAGAATATTGTACTACAGTAGGATGATATTTATATATATTGAATGTTTCATGTAAACAAGCTGCTGATGTTTCTTTACAAGTTAACTTCTCAAGATTAGCTAGCATTGGCTCTGGGGTTTTATTGGTGAGTTATTGTAAATGTGTATTTACGCACAATTTATTGGTGAGTTATAGTACAAAAATGTTATGAAAACATACCATAATGACCAAAAAATATTTTTAAGGGAAACACCACTAGTTGAATTTAAATAGTTTAGTAATAACAATAATACTTTTTAAAAAAGGAAAAACAGCCATCTACATTTGAATCTCAATACTTTTTAAAAAAGGAAAAACAGCCATCTACATTTGAATCTCCAAGTGTAACTTACAAACTTAATATAAACTTTACAGACATTACACAACCTGCTCTAAGGGCTGAAAATCAGTGCTGATGTTTTTTGATCTACCATTTTTCTTTGATGCTGACGGCCATTCATAAGAAGCAAGAGAACCTTAAATAGGACAGATGGATTTACTCAAGTAAGTCTGCTCCCTGCTCTCTGAAAAATCCCAGAGGCATAAATAATAACCAAATAATAGTTTCCTTGACTGGCAGAATTACCCTGCCTTTGTAATAATCTTTCAGCCAAGACACTTTAATTACATACCAACCATTTCTAGATACTCAAAGAGAATACATGCAACTTCTGTACCTCACTGAATTCCTTAGCAACTCAAGGATAGCTTTACTATATTGCTAAGATTCTAATTAACACAACGACTACCTAGACAGCTGTGTGGTATGACAACAGTTAATTTCTCTGAACATGAATTCAAAAAAATCTCAATCTTATCTCATTGTTGCACCAGAGCATAAACGACATTCGGGTCTATGAAGCTTCTCACTCTGAGTACTCTCTCAGTAGCCATGGAAAAGTGCATATAAATTACAGAGATCAACACTTAATAATTCTGATCTGCCAATCAATAAGTACTTGCAAATTATTAACAGTTTTTTATTATTATCATTATTTTTAACAGTCATAAATGCACAAACAAGAAATTTCTGGAAATCAAGAACAATTAAATAAAAATTCTGTAACATGGGAGGGGGAAAAACCTTCATCAAGATAAGTGAATGACTTTGAAGTCTGAAAGAATAAATATCCCTGAAAAATAATAATAAAAAAACAATAGGCATTTAAAGAGCCTTTGCTAATAATGCATAATTATTCCAGTCTGATCATCTTTCTAATATCTTTCCCACCATTTTTTTCTACTGTGCAAGACTATAGCACATAACTATTCTTGTAACATCCTTCTTAAAATTACCTGAACTCTGTAGAGCTACTGCACCTGTTGGTGTTGTTGCCAGTTGTGCAATAATCACTCCATTACCAAACTCTTCACATTCGTTTGTCTGTTAGTAACAAATTTAAAAGCACAGAGTTAGTATGGTAGAGGACATGAAACTCTCAAAAGATCTCTTAAATATTGATCTTTCCTACATATGTTTACAGAATTTAATCCACTGTAATATTAGACTTGAACAGTTTGCATATATTATCTTGTACAGACTTGCCAGGGTCAGATTCCAAACAAAACATCTTTATCAAGTAAAGTATCTTATCAAAATTTAAATGCTAAATACTATATGTGGGAGATGCAACATCAGCAAGGAATAAAAACTTTGTTATTTTAACCCTCTTTGCACATTTTCAATAGGATGTCCTTAACATTTTTTCTCCTAAAATGCATATAAGCTGATTTTTGGTTACATGCTAACATTGTATCTAGATTTCAACAACGTCTACCAACAAGATCTCATTTTGAACTTCTCAGTAAAAAGTCATAAAAACTCAATATATACCTGGCATTCTAAAGATGGATAACATTCAACAAAATTAAATCTATGGGACACTAACATCAAAGATCATTACCTACATTTAAAATGAATGTTCTGTACAGTATAAATGACAAAAGGGTTTCTGGATTTATTTTCTTATTTTTTTTCTTCTTTATTTTATTGTAACCATTAAAGGAAAGAAATACTGTACCTGCTATGTAACACTTACCTGGAGTTTTTTTGATAAACTGTTGAACATAAAGCTTACACAGTCATTCATGGCCCCTGTACTATGAAGCAGAAAGAGTCCTTTTGGTGTGGCAGAAAAATTTAACAAGGCATCCAGCAAAGTTTCTTCCCATAATAAACTGTAAGAGTAGCAAAATAATAATTAAATATATATAAAGATATATATAAATCATGTGGAAAAAAAAAAAAAAAGAGAGAGAAAATATAAATTAACTTGAAAAAGCAAAAGGTTTCATTCACCTGACTACATTTAGGCTATGTCATCTTTAAAATAATAATAATAATAATAATGGGCAAACATCCAAACTCATCCTGGCAGAGGGATTAGGTTACATGGTAAGGAAGGAGCACAGAACACACAGATGATGCAACAGGGAACTGAGAAGACCTGTGTCATCCATACATGTACCTATGATTTACTGTTTAACTCTGGACAAGTCTTTTGTGGCAGTTGCAAACTGGCAAAGCTGGCACAGAATTTTTCACTGATGTAAAAACACTGTGAGGAACTAATAAAAACCCATGTTTGAAGAGAGAAAGACTCCTGCTAGAAAATTAGTACAGAGTTATGAAAATAAGGTGTGGTATATACAACAGTTTCTTTTTTTTTAAGAGCAGTAATACATTCTACCAACATGGCAGGGAGAACAGCAATTACAAGAAGCAAGTATGATGACACTTTCTGCCCTATAAAATATTCTGTCCCCCCAAAATAAAAGTGAATCAATTCCATGACCTTTTAGAAGGTATTACCAACAACTTCAGGCATCACTAGACTCATGATGCCTAAAAGCACTTGCTTACTGGATTCTCACTTCTAGTTCTCATTTCCCTCTTTTGATTCCTATCGCTACGAATCCTATCCTTGTGCAGCAAGCAGCTTTTCTCATAGCAGTCAACCATTACTCTAAACTTTAATCACTTCTGCACAATCCTTGCCATGTTGTGTTCTGAAGCTAAATTTCACCCAGAAATTTATCAGTTTCTCTCATTCTGTAATGAAATAGAAAATCTAGACGATAGAAGGAAATTGTAGCTTATGCCAATGGTACTGATTAGTGATAGTCTCCTCAGTAAGAGGAGGCTATCTCTGAATTTCTTTTTACCACTAGTTTGGAATTGCTATCCAGTTCATATGCCACCATTACAGGCTAGAGTCAAAACTGTTGTGGTATGTTTGCAAATTATACATGAAATCTATGTTAAAGTATAATCAAAAATCTGCTTAAATAACTGGGTCTGCACTAACACCAACATAAATCTCAATTTTAAGGCTCACAGGTCTGTATGGTTCCAGATAAGAAATATACAGGTATATATATATACCTGAATATAAGGGACGTTAAATTTCAATATAAAAGCAAGAAGGTCTTTGTCTTACCATGTAAGATGGCCTACATTCTGACTTTCAGCCAGAATGTAGGCAATCTTGCTACGTAATATTATGAAGGTGTAGATACCATTCAGCAGAAGAGTTTTAAATTAACATCCCATCAGAGCCACTCAAATGAAACTCATGCAAGGATGACCATGCTCCTGGCAAAAGCCCTAAAAAGTGCGGGGTTATAAAATGTTGAATTGTGAATAAAATAGCAGTGTCCATTCATACTTGTGCACATGCATAAATTAAGCAGCAACACTTACATATTTTTTGACTCTAGACTTATTGATGAAGTAGAGTCTGCACCCGTTACAGGAGTTGGTACTCTTTCTGAAAGCAAGCTCATCTGTGAAATTAAAATTATAATAATAAACAACCCTTCTTATTTACACCATTTTTAAGCTCCAGATCTTGCTCATTTTACTTAAAAAAAAAAAAAAAAAAAAAAAAGGTGATCAGATTCTGAGTCTAGCCTTTGTTATGGAATTTATTCCAGGAAAGCTCATTTTCCATTTTTAACTCAGGCATAAACCATTTTGAAGCTATTACTTTTTTTAAAAAATAATAATAATCTTTAATTTTTGAAATTTTAAAAAAATGTATTTTTAAATCAGATTTTTTTACCCCAAAATTTCATGAAAAATATAAAGAAACAGAACATTTTAATTCTACTTTTGCCACAGGTAATGGAAATAACAACCTCTGGAACCAATGCCTCAATGGCAAATTTATTGAGCAATTCTGCTAATTTTTATTTTATTTATAATATTCATTTTATTTATGATGTTTATATTTATTAATGTATACTATGTATTGTATAATATTTATTTTATTTATAATATTATTTTATTTATATGATTTATGTATATAGGTATGAATATACATAAAGCTAGAGAGAAAGATTTTATACATATGTGTGTGCATGCACACATAAAAACGTATTTGATGGTGTTTTAATTAAAAAGATGTTTCAAAATAACTTGTGTGAAAAGCACCTTATTATTAGCATTAATGGTTTAAAATTTTTATGTTTCTAGGGATAAGGACCATATTATACTACTCTAATGTAAGTGAGCAGTTGTTAATTTCAGTGAACATAGTGAAGTTACCCTCTTATGTGATTTAAGACATCCACAAAAGATTCCCGAATTAAACTAATTAGTTACCTTGTCCCTGTTAAGTTTCCCTTTTATCATCATCTGTACAAAAAAGCCAGCTTCTGCCTCAGAATTCCAGCAAGGTCTGCCATGTAAGACAGGTGGAACTAAATCTTTGTAATTAATGCTTGGATATAATATTTTATTTTTATTTTATTCATGGTCCACCATTTCTGATAAACAATAAGTGGTATAATATTTTAAACTGAATATGTTTTGAAATTGAACAACAGAAAAATATTTTAAAAAATCAAGATGGCAGAGTTGAAAACATGACTTTGTTGTCCTGTTGACTGTTGATTCCTGAAGCCCTGATTCCCCTTGACCTCCAAAGCAATATGAAGAAATAGAATTTTGTCAGTTAAATGTTTCATGATTCAATTCCACACACTCCTGCTATTTATCCTTTATGCGTCAAAACAATTTGTCTAAATGATGTTATATATCACAATAAAATATTTTGATGTGCAAAGGTTTTTTTTTGTGTATGTGTAGATGCTATGGTACTTTACAGCAAATAAATGGAAATACCCATCAAAAAGCATTCAACAGTCTGACTGATAAACATTAAACAGAGTAACAAGTTAGTTCAAGTAAGACTAACTACTTGCATACCAGGAAAGCACAAAAGGATTGACAGATTTTTGAGTTATGTGAATTACAGCATGATTAAATTGAACTAAACTCCAAAGTTCTCAATGCAAGGAAGAATGTTTCAAAACCAACATTTTCTGATGGGAAATAGAGTTTACTGTGATATAATTATGGTTGTAATATTTTACTTTCGATCAAGATTTAGGCTTTTGTGATAATACTTGTATATGAAAGTAGTGAAAAATATCCACATGGTAACGATTCAAGTCTTCTTTCATACTTTATCTTTCTGATATTTT
>NC_048895.1:65630111-65654161 GCF_011077185.1 Oxyura jamaicensis | reverse complement strand
AAAAAAAAAAAAAAAAAAAAAAAAAAAAAAAAAAAAAAAGCTTTAGTATTTTAAACAATTTTTTTCTAGCTTGGTCTGATCCTTCTCCTCTAAGAAAATATTTTACAAACACTGAAGAGGGAAAAAAAAAAATCATTTAATTTTTTCAGAATAAAGTAGTGTAGCACAGCTTAATTTTGTCTTTCCACAAAGAGTTCTAGCGTCTGTAGTTTAAATATACTGTTTCAGTTTTGTTGGAAGCCAAAGTTGAAGTTTTATATACTACCCTTATCTAAATATTGACAATGTAATTTTAATGATTCTGACCTTTGTTTGAATTTTATTTCACTGTGAACTTTTTGAAAACTGCTCTTGCAGCATCTGCTGCCATTTTTCCATATTAACAATAACATAATAATTTATAAGAATTTTCACACTGCACATAGGAACACTGCTATAGGAACAATGAAAATAGAAAAGTTTAGCGAATAAAGCAAGGATCTCCCTATCTTGTTCAGTAAATTTATAATAGAAAGCAAAATTGGCAAAAAACTGTTGGACCCAAGGTCTCTCAGACAGAAAAAACACTAGACTAGCATCAGACAGAAGCTGAAGAGCAATCTATACTTCATAAGGTATCCATGTACAGGTATGACAAGAACACCTGCTTGCACATCTCATTATGGTCTCTTGAGAATATTTCAGTGGTATCTAAGCATTTCAGTCAAATATTTGTAATCTCCTTTTTTCTCTGTAACTTCCACCAAACCTAACCAGAAATTATTCCTAATTATTCCAAATGGAAATTATTCCACACAATCTAAACCTCCCCTGGTGCAGCTTGAAACCATTTCTTCATGGCCCAACACTTGTCACCTGAGAAAGGAGATGGATATCCTCCTCACTGCAACCTTCTTTCAGGTAGTTGTAGAGAGTGATAAAGTCTCCCCCTCAGCCTTCTCCAGACTAAACAACCCCAATGCCTTTAGTCATTCTTCATAATTCTTGTTTTCTCGTACCATCACCAGCTTCGTCGCTCTTCTCTGGATATGCCTGAGCAGCTCAATATCCTTCTTGTAGTGAGGGGCCCAAAACTGAACACAGTATTTGAGGTGCAGTCTCAACAGCATTGCGTACAAGAAGACAGTTGTTTCCATAGTCCTGCTGGCCACACTATTTCTGATACAGGCCATGGTGCAATAGGCCTTCTTGCCCACCTGGGCACACTTTTCTGGCTCATGTTTAAGCAGCTGCTGACTAGCCACTCTTCTGGCCTACACCACTGCATGGGGTTGTTGTGAACCAAGTGCAGGACCTGGCATTTACCCTCACTGAACGTTATGTGTTTGAACTCAGCCCATTAGTCCAGCCTATCCAAATCCTCCTGCAAAGCCTTCCTACCCTCAAGTAGATCTACAGTCCCACTAACTTGGTATTGTCTGCAAATTTACTGAGAGTGCACTTGATCCCTTCATCCAGATCACTGATAAAAATGTCAAACAAAATCTACAACAGTACTGATCACTGGGGAACACCGCAGGTGACCAGCGGTCAGCTGGATTGAACTTCAGGCACTACATCTCTTTGAGCTTGGCCATCCAGCCTGCTCTTCACCCAGCAAACTATGCACCTGTCCAAGCCATGAGTAGACAGTTTCTCCAGGAGAATACTTTGGGAAAAAAAAAAAATTACTAAAATCCTATGATAAGTAGACAAATTGTGAACATCAGATGACATCTAGTATCAAGGACAATATTTAAAAAAAGGATCAGTGAATGACAGGTCTACCCATACATCCTCAGAGATCCTGGTTTAATCTTCAAACACCTAAGTCTTAAAATAAGCATCTGCTAGGTTCACACATAGAAGGAAATTTTGAAAAATAGAACTTCATTTTTAGAACAATTCCAAGTACTCTCATCTCACTATTTAAGTATGGGGAATCTAAAGCGAAGAACAACTATTACATAACCTGACCCTCTTACAGTAAGATTTTTCTGATCTTCCCAATCCAAAGCAAGATTTACCTTTTTCCAGGCCTCTCCAATAGATTCATGCAAGCCATAAGGAATTAGCATCTGCAGGCCTTCACATGTTCTGTACATCTGACGACATACAAAAATGAAAGCTCCTTTAACAACTGGCAAAAGCTCGGATCCAGATAAAAGAGAAATGCCGTCATGAAGAAGTTTCTTTGTAAACTGAACAATTACATGAACAGCTGTAGGACTAGAAATAAAATAACATTTTTTAAATGTTGGTTTGTAGTCATCAATGAGCCTTGAAACAAATCCTTTGACAGAGCTTATAGAAATTCTTCTAGGGGTAACGGAAAGAAACTATGACCCACTATGGAGGGACCAACTATATTAATACTTGCAACAGCAGTCAGAATAAAAGAAATGCACAGCAAATGATTTTACTTTGGTTACGGGTTCACATAAAACAAAAATGTAGTCACAACCTTCCATCTAGTCCACATGGCCACAGACTACACAAACTGTGTCTTTTATAGAAGTCCAGTTGGGAGAATAACAAGACAATCATTTTAGCTTTTACTTAAAAGGCTATCAGTAAGTATTCTTGAAGCACACCAGGCAAAATTTATCTTTGAATCTTTCCTATCTGAGAGCTGCTTCTGAAGTCTTCTAGATTAGAAATGCAAAATACAACTCTTCCACCAAAAGATACCAGTTTCACCACCATTTTCATCCAAAAAGCTCTTACGTCCATACTCCCATAAAAATGTACACAACTTCTGAGCTTTCCCCTCTCAGAAGACATACATTCCAAATAATTGACAGTCACAGACATTACGGTTATTTTAATGACCTGCAGTTTAGATACTTTTAAATGCTAGTCTCAATTTTACTACCCATCAGCTAAGAATGTACTACACACAGGATTACAGTATTACATGGATACTAAATTAGGCATGCTGTTACAAATGTCAGCTTCTGATACAAGATCTGTCTCTACTATATATATTAATATGTGAAATACATTAAATCTATTGTTTCAATAAATAAGGTTGATTTTTAATATATATTCTAAAAACAAGCAAAATAGACAATATAAGACTTTGGCCTGAACAGCAGCACTATGAATATACTGGAACTACATTCAGAGAAAAAGAAAGCTCTCAAATGAATAAGAAAAACAAGTAAACCATGGAAATCTTCCTTAACAGAAGTATTTTAAAGTGTATTTTACCTGGTTATACACATAAATATTTTTCTTATACATTCTCCAAAACACTTCCTACTTTAATTGATAATGAGATACTTTTACTCCAAACTTAAACTGAACATATCATGCTACAAAAAAAAAAAAAAAAAGAATGAGTCTTGCTTCATAAGACTAATGCAATTCATTACTCACTAATGTTATTCATTAATGTTCTCTTACCTATCTTCTTTCGCAGAGTTTTTATTTCCTCCATAAAGAAGAATAGAAAGACCTTCTTCTACAGCAGCAAACCTTGCCAAAATATCAGCTACATCAATTAAAGTGGTTTCAAGGCAATTTATATATACCTGTTTGGAAGCCAAAAAAAAAGGGGATTTAAATTCAATGCTTTTGTGAAAGCTGTTTATTCAAGTCTGGCTTATCTATGCAGAACTTGAATGAAGGTCACCTTTCTGATGTCTGCTTAATGGTTTAAACAAAAAGTAAGCAGCCTACGTTCAAATGCCATCATATAAAAACCTTCATCACAGAAGGTTGTAATTGCCACTTTTAATGATTATGGCAGAAATCTAATGACTACACAGACACGAAGAACACACATTACTAAACTCTCTTCTCTTTTCCCACAATGAACGTGGAAAGACTCTTGATAAGCCACTTAGGGATGCAAGAACAGTATATGAGTCAAGGTGAAAAACACGCTAACTCCCTCTTTGCTGTATATGCACTGGCAACATTTTGGCAAGATATGAAATTCCAATGTCACAGGAATATCTTGTGTGTCCACCTCATTTCTTGGCAGCAGTAGGTCCAAACAGCCCCTTGCTTCGGAATCATGAGGGAAGCCTTCCCCACTGGAGCAAAGCAGAAGTCATCTGCTAATTCCTTATTCACTTCAAAGCACTGAACCTCTGAGCTGTAATCAAGAGGACCTGAACACTTAACATTATGATTCAGACTGTTTAGTCTAGTACTATCACTAGTGAATGTCCTACATGAATAAAGGCTAAATTGGCCACTGCTCTTTAGTAAATAAATTCATTATTTCAATAGCGGACAAGCAAAATACATGTACTCCATGAGGGACCTGTCAGGGAGCAGAAAGGACAAGCTGTTCTGCAAGAGAAGGGAAGTCAGGAGCCAAGAGTGATAACAAGGCAGCCAGAGGCAGTGGCTCTCCATCTGATGGGCAGGCAGTCCCAGTCCCACCATACCCAAGCAAGTTGAGCAGACCAGGTCCAGTGATGGTAACCAGGTTCCCTCAACAATTCAGATCCCTTCCATGGAGATGAAAGAGGTCTGAGGGTAAGCCAGGAAGCTGAATCAGTGAGCAATCAGGGTCAGACAGACCAGTGATCACCATGCAACTCTACAGTATCAAGGCAAGTCTGAGGCAAAACAAGCCAACAAGTCTTGTCTGTGGGATGGGGTTCAGTTCAATGGGATGCCTGGCTTAAATGCTGCTACAACATAGTCCAGGCAGGAAATGAGGGTGAGAACCTCAGCTCAAAACCCACTCCTGAGATGGAGTGAGCCCTCACTGAGATATTAAGAGAGACATTTCTGTGGGGGATCTCCGATGAGGCTTTCTCACAAAGCTTTATCAAACAGCTGTCTTCAAGGTTTGACATCCATACCGCTACTTAAGTTGGCCCTGAACCCAGGCAACTAAGCCCAGGGGTGGGATAATTAGGGAGGAAACATGCCCAGGGCCTGCTAGTACACAGCAGCTATAATTCTGCAGAACTTATTCCAGAGTCCTAAAGGTGGTCACAAAGCCACCTGTCAGTATGCCTCAATCTGAACATGAGGAAACTTTTTATTATTATTATTATATAATAAGCACTGAGCACTGGCATAGATTGCCCAGAAAGCTTGCAGAGTCTCCCTCCTTGGAAATATTCAGAAGCTGTCTGGACACGGTCCTGTGCAAGTGGCTTGAGTGGGAGGGCATGGACCAGATGACCTCCAGAGGTCCCTTTCAACCATTCTGTGAATATACAGAATGAATACAAAGTCATGAAATAACTAGAGCTGTTTTCACCCAGAAACTGAGAAACACTCTGAATTACCAGAATTTATAAAGAGATGTTGTACTTACAGAAAAGAATGACAGTTTTAAAGCAAGAAAAAATACCCTTTGGTAATTTCCCCCTATACACACCCAGAAAAACAGAATGGAGTCAACAGTGAGATGAATTTTAGGCAAAGATGAGCTAAGGAGGATTAGTGTTCCCAGTAATGCTTGTTAAATACTTTGTACATCAGAGAAGGGAATAAGGCACCGGTATCCTGAAGTTGAAATCCACTGCTTAAATCTTCTCCACTCTTCTGTTATTCATCAAGGAAAGCTGGACTCATGGGAGTAGGGATTTTTACAATGCTGTGCAATCCAGCTTCTGCTTCTTCCCTCACAGGTTGCTCTATATTTTATATAGGGCACCAAGGAAAAATAAATGGTATTTACTTTATAATTTCAGGAATTTACTATTATTGCCAGTGGTCAAGGTAATCAGAGAAAAATAAAACTGTATTTCAAAACTTGACCTAGTTGCAGGAGTACATACAAATACTGTTTTATTAGGTAAATGGGAAATCGTTTAATTTCCTGATTCTTCTTGTGAAAAAGGCCATGGAGCAAGAGTGTAGAAAAGGTTTCTTTTTTTCTCTTTAGAAATTATTTTTTTCTTAGTCAAGCTTTTTTTTTTTTTTTTCATTAAATTTTCCTGTTACTGAGAGGGTTAAAAAACTCTCTCTGACCATTTATTTTTAGAGTACCCGGTATAATTGTTCAGAATTTTAAGAAAGGAGCGTACTGTGCTGTCATTGTCTCTTCAAAAGAGTATTATTATTTTGTTTTCCCTGTGCAAGACAAAAATACACATAGTACTTTATTTACATTGTGAATACTATGTGCTGTACCAGCTATGCTTCAGCAGCAACTTAAGAGACTACAGAGCCCCCAAAGTCAACACTACTGCCCACAAACCAATCCTTCTGACTACTCCTGCACCAAGTTTCTTTTTCCCTCTCTACTGCACATATGCAATACTACTCTGCTTAAAAGACAAAGTAAGCACTTAACTGGAGTGGATTCACAACCCAAATGTAAAAAAGATACAAACAAACAAACAAACAAACAAAAAAACAGCAGAACTTTTTCATTAGGCCTATTGTGCAACTGAGGAGCCTTTTATCTACAATCCAGCACTGGAGAGACAGACAATAGATCCATCACAGGGATGCGTGATTCTTAGGTGTCTAAGACATGCGAGTGGTTTTGGCTGGGACAAAAAAAAATCCCACTTTTTGTAAAAGAGGAACAGGGTTACCCTGACTTTTTCTATCTTTTCCAGCTATTAGTTTGCCAAATCTGATACAAAACAATTTGTACCTTCATTGGAACAAATATGGCATGTTCTAGATTCACAACACATATACAGCCTACTACAGCCATGGTGCAACAAATATTCCTGAATATGACCTTTGTTTTGTTTTGTTTTTAAAGAAGGAAAACAAAATAACAACAACAAAATGCCTCTGTACTTTATTTTACGTTTTAGAATAAAATGTGAACATAAATATTGCTTGGGGTATTTACACAGGCTTCCATCACAGGCAATCATTGCCTTATTACCTCAGTACTATCTCTAAAATTTGATTATCGGTGTCCAAGCTATATGCAGACTCAGCGACTTCTTGTCTTTTAAAAAAATCTGTGCTACACTTCTGCAGCCTATAATAAGATCAAGACAACTTGACGTTTTAACCCTGCAAAGCCTTCATAGATAGCCTTAAATAAAATGCATAAGCAATGCTACTGAACTCAGTACAGATACTCACAAAGGAGTTAAGATTATCACAGAATCATAGAATGGCCAAGGTTGGAAGGAACCTCTGAAGATGATCTAGTCCAAACCCCCTGCCGAGCAGGATCACCTAGGCCACATTGTGGAGAGTGACATCCAAGCGCAGTTTGAATATCTCCAGAGAAGGAGACTCCACAGCCTCTCTGGGCACCCTGTTCCAGTGCTCTGTCATCCTCACAGTAAAGAAGTAAAGAAGCATTGACATGATGAAGCTTTTCCAAGACTATGGTTTTAAACACTAAAGAAATATATACTTTAAAATATTTATTTGGAAACATTGTTTACATTTTTTCAAAAAGCACTGGCATATTTTTGATGGACTGAAATATTTAGAGGCATTAATATGAAGAACCTTTTCTGAAAAATAAACAAACTGCACTGAAAAAATCATCAGGAGAATGTTGAAAAAAATTAACTAAGAATCTGGATGAGGTATTTAAATAGTTAGGTAACTAAACTGTCTTTACAAGCATCAGTCTCAGGAAATTAAATACTTCTCAGTTATTAACTTATCTCTAAATAAGACAGCTCAGGCTGCTAGTGCATGCCATCTGCAGTTCAAGGCCCTCAATTTCTTTGTCTTGAGACTAACAGTCACCTAGATCAATGTAAGCATCTCCATCAAAACAAAAAACAGTAGGATGGGCTGAAACTTAAACCACTTTGCAGACAAGTGCAACTAGGCTTTCAAGTACTTAAAGGCAAATAACATTACACAAGATTTTTACAATTCTGATAGAGATATTTTAAAAATAAATAAATAAAAATTCTCTTTCCTCTAACATTTCATAAAACTACAATTTTCTATAAGGAATTACATATTTCACCCATAATTACTGAAATAATTTTATTTCAAGTTTCCAGCTGAATTTAAAAATTAATAGAAGTTTCCTTTTAAATAGCAGACAGAGCTAATAAGGAAGATAATATACAAAATACACATGCGAACATAGGAAAAAAATCAAGTAAGTTTCCTAAGGGAATAGTCTCACTACAATTCAATTTTTGCTACTACTCACAAGATTTGAAGAAAACCACTTTTGTCAGACAAATCATACTGACAGCATGCACTACTTAAGGAATACTGTAATAGCTAATGTAGAAAACACTACAGAAGTTACCACATGATTACATAAATCTTCAGTGTAGAAAATATATTAAAATGATAACATTCTACAGATTTAAAAATTATTTTGAAGACCACTACAAACCTCTGTACCACTCAGTAAACTTTGAACAGGATGAAGTAGGGCATCTATCACTGCATCTGTATATAAAAATTCGGCAGCACAACCTGTTTGATCACAAAAAACTTGCAGAATCTCCATAACAAGACTTTCTGGAGAATAATTGTCTGTCAAACACAAGAAGTATTAATTTATATTTCAACTTACACAAACATATCTATAAAGCATATGCAAATGCTTTTGAATCATAATTTCATTAAGCACTGATTTAACAGAGAGATAGAAGAAAAGGCAGGAGAGGAAGGGAAGATAAAAATCTTCACAAATAACAAAATAACAAAATTAAAAAATAAAAAAATAAAAGTTACCAAAGGCCTCATTACTGTTATACATACTATCATATATTGAAAACAAATATTTACCTGTATGCGCTGCCAAAGTTGTCTTTGAATAACTTGGAGAGTAATAAATAAGCTGGGTAAATAACACCAACAGATCGGTTAGGGATACACAATCTATTAAGAAAATCAAAAGAAGAAAGCACTCTTGAAATTAAATTGTGACTTTAATTTTATAAATAAAATGAATTATGTAAACATGTAAGCAACTGTTTTGTTGAGAAAAATCAACATTATGTATAGAATCAAAATGGTTTGGGTTGGAAGGGACCTTAAAGATCATCTAATTCTAAACCCCTGCCATGGGGGCAGCAACATCTTCCTCTTGATCAGGTTGCCCAGAGCCTTGTCCAACCTGTCCTTGAACACTTCCAGGGATGGGGCATCTACCAACTTCTCTTAGCAACTACGCCTTCATAGTTAACAACAGGTACTACATGTACAACTGATAAATCAAAGGACATGCATTTCCCAGGAAATCTACTGAGCTAATTCATGATCAACTTTTAAGGCTTAATCTTGGTCCCAGTTTAGACAGTTGCATTTTCACCATGTCTTTCATTGAAGCAGCCAGAGTTTTAAAAAACTGAATGTACATGGCTGTTGGAAAATGCATTACCTTGCCACTAGATTTAAGTGATACAGATGGAAAAGAGGCAAGCTGTCAGATACAACCCTTCCTCAGGTCTCAAACAAAAACAACAAACACTTAGCCAAATGCATGTTGGGAAGTATTGCTCGAAGTTTAATGCAATTATGTTAATATATCAGACAATTTGTGAGGAAAGGATTGGTATCCATGGAGCAGAGAAGGAGAAGAGAAGACAGATCATTACTTTTGTAGGGCAGAGAAAAAAGTAAGCATCATTAATGGATCACTGCTTAAATGGAGTTATACAGATAATCCATAAATGACAAAAGGACTTGATTAGTGGATGTTTCTTCCTCACCACTGTTCTATACAGGGTTTAAAGTTCTGATCCTCAAACCAGACATACAAATTACCTTCAAAAGACAAAAGAATTACTATCCAGAAATGTTATGAATTCTATATTGGATTAATAGAGATACTAATTGAATGGAAAGCTGCAATTGTTACCACACAATGTATCACTACATGCAGATTTCTCTGGGCTTGCAAGGGCTTTTACATCTCTGCTCCCCTGCCCTTATTAACACCTCTGTTCCACAGGTACAGATAGTTTCCTCTACTCTGTTTTATCTTAATTATGTTAATAAGTCAAACTCAGTGCAATTCCTTTCAATTTACATTTAGCTTGAAGTACTGATTTCGTTTCACATCTGAAAAACTGTCTGGGTGCCTGAACATGCTTCTTTTCCAACCAGTTATATCAACTGCCTTGACAAAATATATTACTGGTACCTAAAAAGACTGAAGCCCTTACATACTGAGCAACATCTCCTTCAACATGAAATTAACATATTAGAGATAAGGAAAAAAGTGGTCTATTCAAGCATATCCATTAAAGATTAAAAAACAGTGATGATGCTGAAAATTTCCCATGCCATCTTTTAACAAAGTTTTGCAGGCACAGAATCGCGAAAACAGAACATCATCCTACAATGTTCACAACATTGCAGTGGAAACATATCAGGTGTTGGCATGCTGTTGCTCAACAGGTTCCATTTTCCTCACCCCTCCCTCTTACCTTTTTTATTTTTCAGCTGTACTGGAAAGAGACTTCGGCCTTGCTTATAGATCAACAATCTGCCTAAAAGGCACAGCGAATGAACAAAATAGACATACTGCAATTCTGGTCCAGTGTAAGAAAATTTCTGCTTATCACCTATAACAATAAAACCAGAAAATTAGAACTTGTCTTTATTAATTTACTTGCCAGTAGTTGGCTACTACCTGTAATATATATGAGTCATTTTGTATATAAAAGCAGAGAGCATAAGTAGTTAACCACTGTTATTAGTACTCTCTCAAAAGACAGACAAAATATTTTTGAAAGAAAAAAATCATATAGGATGTCTTTATCTTGAGGTAGCATGCTCGAAGTCAGAGAATGTGAATACATGTGCAAACAATGCAATACATGCAAAGGTACTCACTAGAATACTGCTGGGAAAAGTCATTGACTCTAGAAGTTGTATTAACTGCTGCCTTGCAAAATTCAAAATAATCAAGACATTGCTGGACAGCTGCGTTAATCTGTGGAAAAAAATAAATAAATAAAATAAAATAAAATGTCTGGCATTTTACAAGAAATGTGTTTACTTGGGTATTCTAGTATTGCCCATTAGAACAAGAATGTAAACTTTCACATCACTGCAACTACATCATGTTTCAGCGCCTTGGCTAGGCTAACCATCAAAGAGGTTACAAAATTTTACACGGCTACTAAAACACATTAAGACAATCAATCTACAAAAAAAGAGTGCAGAGAACATGCAAGTACACTGAGAAGTTAATAACAATCTGTGATTACCATATGGTTAATATGGAAGATTTTCATTATTCACATGGAAAAAAAACTCTGTCTAGACTCCAAGTACTAAATTTTAAGTTTGGTTACTGGGTGTTGCCAGTGTTATTACTGACCTCTGCAAAACTGTTGCATCATTAACATAACACCATATATTTACATAAAGTAATCACTGTATATGCAAGTTGAAATTGTACCATTGTGTATTTAGAAACAAATCACAATACAGGATTTGCAATAAATTTAAACATACGTCTTTGTTCATTTTGTAGCTGCTAAGTTTTTTACACACTGAAAAGGTAAAGCATACAGACACCCGTTAAAAAACACACTTTTACTCTATGCTTATTCATTATATTAGACTATTCTGCTAATGAACTTCCTATCATTAACTTTTTGTTTCATGGAGTTTGATTTTATTTTGCTGACACTTTGAACCCATAATGTTTCATAACACAATTTAAAGAATGCAATGTTTTTCTGAGTCTCTTTCCATCAAAAATCCAAATTCAGTATTTTTTGCATTTTTTCATGCAACATTTTCTATTTTTATACACTGATAGAAATAATTCTAAATATGGATGCAACATAAGGAATTAACATCTGTTAATAATCCTAATTAAATACTTGCTATAAAACATTCAAATTTCCACTTACCCAAAAAAGAACACATACACTTCTTCATAATTTAATCAGTGATAAAATTAAGAAAGAAAAAAAAAAAAAAAGGCTAATCTAGATAAAGATGGAACAGCTCTGACAAAAAGGACAAAGCAAAAACAAGTTCCAAGTAAACTTTCCATGGGAAATACTTACCAAGGATTTATATTTCTTTTCCAAAAGCCTAAGTACCACTGTTCTGCTGTAATATGCATGCTAAAATCACAAAGAAAAACTAGTGTCAACTCCAAATATATAAATTTTACTTTTGAATCAAAAAGTCAAAATTATCTCCAATTCTGTTCCATTAGGAATCCTGTGCACAGTAAATATTCAATGTATTGAACTCAGCTCCTGTAAACCAGCATTATACCTAACTGGGCCTTTTGTTTGTAGTAGATTAAGTTTTAAAAAACAAAAAAAAGTCATTAGAAAAATTCTGAAACGTGTAGAACATTCAGTAAAACATAAAAATCCATAACAATGTTGAAATGCTAGACTACATGTTTCACACTGTCATGTAAATTGTAAGTTATAAATTCACACGTGGTAGCCTGCAAAAATCTCTAACATCCACTACAGCAAACAATTTGTGCAAGATACCATAACTGTACTCTCATGCTTAGCACCTCTTCCAAAGACGTATTTGAGTTGTTTGGTGGATATCAATCAATTACAATAAATGGACAGAAAAAAAAAATGGCCTGAAAAGCAGCAAGTTCCCCACAATTTTATGTAGATTAGTAACTGAACAGAAAGGGAGGGGGCAGTGTTAAGAGGCAAATGACATAAATGCCTAAAACAACACACTTCCTTAATTATAGTTCTTATTATAGGTTGTTACCAAGGGTCACAGTAGGTCTCTGATAACAGTAGCTATAAATCAAGCTTTTCAAAATACATCTGACATCAACAAGTTTGTTTGCTTTTTTCCCCCTTTGCTTTCTTTTTGCTTACCGTCCACTTTTTAAACCATACAGCTTTGATATCTAGCAGAGCCAAAAAGTAGACTGGACTCAAAAAGTCTTGAGAGTCAGGATGATTAGGATCATGTTTTACTGACAACAGCGACAAGGTATTCTCCACTATTTCTTCCATATACCTTATGACACAAAAGAGAAAAAATTAAAACAAAAATCACTTTCCATCAGTAAAACTCATACCCAAAATTTATTGTAAATCCTTGTTGTTCATGCATATCTTAAATATCAACCACGTTATCTTTAATTTGGTCTTATAAGGATAGTAATTCTTTGTGTTACCATAAATAAAATGAAGAGCAACATGCATGTATATTCTCTTATATGATTACATATTAGTAAGCACTAAATGTTACACTTATGACACTGTAAAATGCTTTGAAAGCTAAATATGCAGCCTAATACAATCCATGACCACTCCCATATAACTTCCCTAGCCCACTTTTCCTTAGCACTGACCAGTCATGTGTGGACCCTGTGAAAATATAGTTAGATACATGTAATTTTAGCAAAATACATTAAAAAATCACTAAACTAAGAGACAGTGACTATTGAAGGCGACATACTTTTCAGGATGACGAATCCAGGAAGAAGGAGCTTCCTTTTGGTACTCATTTAAAAGACGGACCTGTTAATATTAGTACAATTTAAAAAGATTACGTGATGTTTCAGTAACAACAAAAATTGTAAAAGGTATGGAAAGTTCATTTATACCTTTCTAAGTAAATGATTTATGTCTGCATTAGATACATCCAGACCTGCTGAAATACGAAGTGAGTATTCTCCGGAAAGAAAGTAAAATTCCAAGTGTTGTGCTAAAAAAGAAATAAAACCCACCTCAATGACAAGAGAGGCAAAACAGACAGTATTATACAGTTTCACAGTAAAAGGTAATTGATTTTCAGGAAGTACATGACTCATGGAGTCTTAAATGTAATTTAATGCACATACCTAAACTTGTATAGACTTCTCGTGTCTTATTAAATGGGGATGAAGAAAAGGTTCTTGCATAAAACCTAAGAACTTTCTCCTAAAGAGAAAAAGAATAAATAAATAAATACATAAATAAATAAACATACAAGCAATGTATTATATAACCATGGAACTGTATATTAGTACTGCACAATAACCAGTATGTAATGGCGTTATTCTTAATATATTGCTCAGTTATCTATACAGATGTGAAGCACATTTTATAAATATATATAGTTTGGGACCACAGAAGCGTACAGTATGGAAGACATTTTTCTTGAATACTTCAACTGACAGCACCAGTGTAAAGCCTCACTGAGATACAAAGAAGCAGATCACGGAATATTACTACACTCTTCTATTAACAATAATGTTTTTATGTCATTACCATGCCAATGACTTGTAACTAACATTATTTTAAAAACAATTGTAGACCTCCTAAATTGAAAGAGTAATACATGACAGCAGCTGAGACAACATTAATTTCTCTGAAAATCGCTTTAAACTTGGGAGAAGAAAAAAAGGCTTAATTGATGTAATAAATAATCCAAAAGTAGTTTAAGAAGCTAACACATTTTTTCCTCATCAGTGCCTGCGTAATATTAATATGTACCATTTTCTCATCATCATGGAGTACACACCTGACTAAATAGGAAATATTAACATATTTTACATGAGTTTTGGCAACATGTGTTTTGTTGTTGCTTTTTTTAAACCATTCAAACCTCTTCATTCCCCATTAAAAATACATAATGAAGTACAGCAGCCTCTAAAATTCTATCAATGTCCTGCTGTAATCTTTTAAATCAAGACCTGCTGGAATCAAACAAAGAATTCAAAATAAAAAAATAGATAAATAAATAAATAAATAAATAAATAAATAAATAAAAAACTACCTGATACACATGCACACAACAAATGTCTTTGGATCCTGCTAACATAATCTTAACACATATACAACTTCTTGTTCCTCCTCCCTTCTGTTTACTACAGCTACGCTACTTTCCTGGTTTCAGTTAGGACAGAGTTAATTTTTCTCCTAGTAGCTGGTAGGGTGCTATGTTTTGGATTAGGATGAGAAGAGTGCTGATAACATGCTGATGTTTTAATTGTTGCAGAGCAGTGCTTACACCAAGCAAAGGACTTTTCAGCTCCTTGCTCTGTCCTGCCAGCGGGCAGGCTGGGGGTGCAGCAGGAGCTGGGAGGGGACAGACCCAGGACAGCTGACCCCAACTGGCCAAAGGGGTATTCCATACCATCTGATGTCATGCTGAACAATATATAGGGGTGGCTAGATGGGGTGGGGTTGCCGGCTGCTTGGAGATAAGGTGGGCATCGGTCAGCGGGTGGTGAACAATTGCATTGTGCATCACTTGTTTCGTACATATTATTATTTCCTATCTTAATAAACTGTCTTTATCTTCTCACAGGCTTCACTTTCCCGTTTCTCTCCCCCATCCCAGAGAGGGAGGGGAGAGGGGGAGCAAACAGCTGTGTGGTGTTTAGCTGCCTGCCGGGATAAACCAAAACAACAACTGATAACCAAACACAGAACATCAGCTTACACTGAATGTTGCATCAGGATCTGACAGAGACATCGTTAGATGCTTACGCAGATTTGGCCAACTCTTAGAGTTGAGTACATCTGAGGGAGGGGCAAAGCACAGTGTCTGCAATGCTTCTTGGCGAACCTGAAGTGGTCAAAAAGATAAACTACACAAATCTGTTCAGAGCAACCTTTCAAATAAGTAATTTACAATATAAATTTCCAGGAAGGAAGAAATATGACTTGGTTGTAAATCAGTAAAGAGTCCCAAAATACTTATCTTCTGCTACATTGTCATGGTGATTTGGACAAAACAAACATCAGTGAGAAGCGGAAAAAAATACATTTTAAGAAACAGCAAAACCATTTTAAAATATTAGGTTTCAATACTGCATGCAGGTATTTATTTCTGGTTTACTTTCTGCTTGTAATCAATTATTGCAATCAATTATTTTGTTATCAAGGATTATAGGAAAACTATCACTAAATGCTACAATTGCACCTGGCAGTTCATTAAAAAGTCTATACGGAAAAGTGGAAATAAAACACTCTATATTTTACTGCGGAACTTTCATCAGCTTCATAACCTAAATAATTTTAAACAACTTTGTTGTTGTTGTTCTATTTGTAGACAACTAATCTCTAGCCCTTTATTTCATATTGTTGAAACCAACTGTAGGAAATTTTAAGCGTATTTAATAGCATCAGAATTTTTACCTACTTTTCTTAGTAAAGTGGCATATATGATCACATTTATACCAGTTCCCATCTACCATGACTTTTTCAATTGCTAGACAATCACAACCAAATCTTAATGAGAGAGTGAATGACAGATTGATCAAAACAATAATGATTTTCCAAGCTTCAAAAACGTGAGAAGCTGACTGGTGGTCAGAGATATATGAATCAACACAAGATTCCACTTATGTACGTAAGAAGAATTACATGCATATAGTATGTTCTCCAATACGCCATAAACATTCATTTGTATTAAAATTTCTTCTTTTAAACTTACTTCCTTAGGCTGAATAGGGTCAAGTCTTTCTACAAGCAGCTGCAATTGTTCTTGACTCATGAATGTATAACTCTGTAATACACATTATAAAATGATCATTAGTGTATTTTATTAAACTGAACAGCAGAAGATTAAAATCATCAGTCTTTTTGATATCTAATTTACTTTTAATATTTTGGACTTCATCATTTATACTAATTTAAATTAAAGTCAACATTCTGAATATTGTCTGAGGTTTGGCCAAAGTTAAATGTTCAGCAACAAAATTCTCCCTTATGCATTTTTCTTTGTTTTACTTAGAAGTTTCCTTTATCTTCAGAAAATGCCTTATAATAACTCATTAAGTAATACAGTACAGTGCAGTACTCTGGAAATGAACTACACAGTATTTGGCTCCTAAAAATCACAAAAAGTTGGATGAGACGTAGCTTGTTTACTTTCCATTACTTTCAGTACTTGCATAGGCACTTTAGAGTATATGCAGAGGATTCACCTCATCTAGTATACACTGTCTAAAGGTTAGACAGATAGTATAAACTCAGTAGTTCAATTTGCAAGAAAGGCAATTCATTCATTTTAGAATATATCAAAGACAGGAAGGATGAATCATTTTCTAGGGCTGCTTCTCAATTTACGCTAGCAGAAACTTAACAGTTGTGCAGTATCATGCTTATTTCATAATGTAGAGAGAAAATACATTTACTTGGTTGAATGAAGAGTCACTGTCAGAACAGTTGTCTGTATAATAGCCACTCTGACATTCTTTCTTTGTTTTACTATCCATCTCCTTATTACGCATTTGATCTTCTTCAAACTTATTAATTAAAGACTCTACCACAACCATCATGATGTTCTTCAGGGCATGCATCATTTCTCTGTATCTTCAAAGTAAAAAGGATTTTAATATTAAAGAGCATAAAAATAACGAATTAAAAAAAAAGTCACTAATTAAGTCATGAATAATGGAATATGGCATAACACTACTTAGACCCAAACTCATTGAATGAACAGAAATGAAAAAAAGAAAAATGCAAATCCAAAACAAGTAACAAAACATTCAGGTATCTAGATCTTTCAGGAAACTACATTTTAAAATTGTAGTAAAACTCTCTTTTGCCCTTCTAAAACCATTCAATGAAATAATCACTAATGTAACCCTGTACTGAGAGTTTTTTAAGAAGGAACAATGTGAACCCACCCAAAGGGAGAATGTGTCCCTGACAGAACGGGTTAGTTCATTGTTACTGTTTGTTTCCCCATTTTTTCTTTTGCTGTAAGCCTTGAACAGAACCCAGCAGAAGAGAACATGTCAATCCTGACTTCTGAGTACAGGCCATGCACACAAAACTTTTTAGAAACAACAAAACCATTATTTTTCTAAATTACAAAATGAATAATAACATCCATGCAGAAGCAATTCAAAATAAACAGCAATTCAAAATAAAAACCTTTGGTGCTTCAGAAGAACATCCTATTTTAAAACCAGTATTTTATTTCAAGTTATATATTACTTTAAGGCTACTACTATTAATTTTAAGGTCACCAAGGATATTATAAAGTAGAACTGCAGTACTGCATAAAATCATTTTAGTGGTTAAAACATACAAAGGACAAAAATTATCTTCATTGTTTTTTCTCTCTGCTTTTAATTTCACTGTTCTCACATTGTACTAGTTATACTTGAATGAAGTCCTTATCATGTTTCTCAATGACAGCTAATAAATAAAAAGACACAGATCTGATTCGCCATGATGACAAAAGTATACTGTCTGCTTTTCATTATGAAAACCATACTGCTAGAACTGCTTTCAGCGTTATTATGTAGGCAGATTTTGTACAGAAATTCCAAAAATGTTATACACAGATTAAACTTTTGAAATTTCACATTCTTTCTGGCACAAACAGCTGTATATACTAAAATCTGTTTTATAAGTACTACTCACTAATGCTTTAAAGAACCACAGAAACTACCTCCCTGTGCAAATTCATTGTCTGAAAATTCAGTAAAGGAGCTACAAGCCCTTGTATTCCGAGGGGAAGTTCCCTTCCCAGTGTCCACAAGAAGGGAATAAAGTTTGTAGGGAAGAAATGAACAAGAAAGTAACTGGTGCTCACAGATGTTTGTCTACTTAAGGTTTCTTTACTAAATATGGTGTTCAAAGCCAATGAATCTGGACCACAGACACTGTAATATGCTGAGGTATTTTTCCACACTAACCTACTGATCTCTGCCTGGCTGACAGTCTGAGTCAAACATACAGAAAATCTTGGATAATTCCAGTTGATATACGTAACAATTGTACCACATACAGACAGTACTGCAGAGGTATCTTTGAATCCAAGCAAGAAAGCTCAAACATCGATTTCTAAACTCACCAGTGACAGCAGATCTAAACATACTACTCTCAAAAGACTCCTCGCTAGATCTCAATGAAGCAATCTTCAAAACACACCTGTATTGTAATGCTTGCCATGCAGAATCTCCATTCATATCTAAGGAAATTACCATACTGTAATACTTGATGAGAATACAATACTTCACTTAGGCCACTTTCCATACCACAACTGCATTTCAGGTGCATATAATGAACGAACATGAAATAGTGACTCCTGTCTTTCAAGTCTTACTCCTACCTAATTCCAATCTCAGATATCTCAAAAGCTTCATAGATTTGCTACTATCTTTTTATGCAATAGTTCACACTCTTCATTCCAGAGTGAGCTGAAGCATGACAAACCGAAATGTAAAGAGTGGGAATATCTGAATTGCTTAGCACTAATTTTTGAACGCAAAGAATCACATTTGTTACCATTATGTTTCAGAAGTTACATTTTTCAAAACACATTCTGGAAAGAAAAATGTAAGACAAAGGCCAAGAAGCAACAGAAACGTGAATTACATGCACATACTTACTCCTTTGATTCACGAGTCTTCTTAGTAACATGTTGGACAAAAGTGTCATAGCCAGATACTTCACCCTGATTTTGAGCAGCAGTACATTTTTCTGTTTCTTCTTCAATCACAGAGCCCAGAGTATTATTTATATATTGTCTAAGGTATTTCACAAATTCATAGCTGAAACAAACATGTAAAATTAAAATGTAACATTACTTTGAGCTCACCCTCAAACATTTTCAGTGTTGCATTAATATTAGCCATCTCCTTTCCTGACTTTAAAGTAAGGGTTTATGACTTTCAGAGAAATATACTTCAACTGTGAAAACACACAATAAAGTTTGTTTTTCTTCAATACAGTCCTTCTCAGCATATTCTAGGAAGGAACAATATCAAATAGTTTCTAATTTCCCGTTGTGCTTCTTCTAAGACTAATGTAAACGTCTACTTGGACAGAAGATTAATGTTTTACAGACAAAAACAAAATAACAAGAAATCTCAAATTTAAAATTCTAATAGAAACATTACTTTCATCATCTTGAATATAATGCTGTCTTATGTTATCCTCATCTGGTATTATTCATTTTAAAGTGAACATACAAAAGGAAAAGAATCACAGAAAACCCAGCTTATAAATTCATCCAATATAGAGGCATGTATAAGACCTTAACCGTGTCATGATGATATGCCGAAAGTCTCACCCAAACTCATAGACTAGCTATCTATGATATGTACGTGTTCTTATTATTAGATACTTACACAAACATAACTTTTTTTAGGAAAAAAATAAACTCACTGGACATACTCCTCAGAACCCATCTTCTCTAGAGAAATTGATAAAAAATAATTTTCAGAATATAAAAAGTTTGGGTTTTTTTGTTAATATTCTGATTTGCATAGAAGACAAGGCAAACAGAATCACATGGAAAAAAAATAATCATATTCCCCACTAGGTGCATCACTGTATTTTCATTTTATCAAATGCAGATCTTCAACTACTTTCATTAATTACAATAAATTAGTAGTAAGAATATTTTTTTAAAAAAGACAGTTGACCATGTAAATATAGAGTCTAAAGCTACAAAATGTAGAAGTAAACAAAAGTAATTATTATAAATCAGCAGCTTTTGCTTTTCTATATTAAAAAAAAAAATACACTCAAGATACAAAAAAAAAAGTCACAGGAAATCTTGTCTTTTATCATGATAGGTATTTTCTCACTGAATTGCCTACCTCAAGTTCCATCAGGTGTAACAGCCCTATATATTTCCCGTTTATTTCCTTTCCCACATCACTTTTGTTCTCAATGAAAGAAATGGAAATACATTTCAAGAAAGACACAAACACATTTATTTGCATTTTCATTTGTCTTCAAGGCTAGCTTTTTACTTCTGCAATAATGAAACTACTTGAAACTCCACTGAATGAAAGCTTTCATAAAACTTTCTTTTTTTTATGACAGTAACATTTCCATCATTTCCGTGGTATACATTTTTGCAGTGACTGCTTCACTCTGAAATACACAACAATTACATCATTATTCATGCCACAAAGTCTATGTCTGCTTGATGTCCTACAGCTATCTTCTACATCATTTTTCCAGTTTAAAAACATTTTGTGATTGTTTCACACATTTCAAAACTACTTCTCAACATGCAAAAGTACATCAGACTGTTCTCATTAACCTTACAAAAGATGCTCCAGGAAAAAAAAAAAAAAAAAAAAGAAAAAAAAAAGAAAAAAAAAGTGTTAAGAACACTCTAAGATCTAAATTTTAAAAAATGCTAATTATATGCGGAAAAAAAAAGATTTTTACTACTGCATATAAATATCAAATTAGATTCAAATTCCCTATTTGTTACTTTCTGAGGTCCCTGTGTCTCTTTTCTACACCACAGTGGGAACAAAAGACAGAGTAGATAGGTGTCAAAACCTGGTAGGTTTTTCAGCTTTCTCAAGAGAAATCAAGTCACAGAACTCTGGTCATGAAAATGTCTTCAAGGTCATTTAAACTTGATATTCTCTTGACTTGTCACAGATGCATCTTGAAAATCCTCCAAATAATAAAAAACAAGCATGTAAGAGTACCATGGAAAGGAAAAGACAAGTGTGGGCTCCAGCAATCTAGGGTAGCATATAAGAAGCCATATTGTCAAACTGGATCTAATAAGAAAACGTGATGCATTTCTGCTTTTTTCAAAACATAAATTAAAGAACAACTTACTGATAAGATATACAGGGGTTCAACAATATATGCTAGACAGAACAATTACATATGGAAGCCTGAATAAGGTAAAATTTTAAAAGGGTACCTGACAAACAAAATGATACTGTTTTGCAGGTGTCAAAAACACTCCCTGACAGTCTTCAGTCAGGATTTCTTCTAAATTCTGTTTTCATTTGCATTTAGTACATTATCATAAGTTGGAAAAGACCTCTAAGATCATCTTGTCCAACCTTAAACCTAGCACTGCCAAGTCTACTGTTAAACCAAGTCAGTAAGCTCTACATGTACATGTTTTTTGAAGACCTGATTACGTGTACATGTGCATTACTATTGACAATGTTTAGTAGGAATTGTTGAGCTGTTTATAAAAGAGAAACTTATAAAACAACTACAGCAAAAAAAGTGTGCTGCCAAGAGTGGGGGGGGGAGGGGGGGAGCAGGAAAATAGCAAAATTCATTGTATTGTCTTTTGAAATCTTTTGTGATTTCATTAGTGTTGAGAATCCATATATAAAAAAATACATACACATTCACACATCAATATAAATTGCAAACATTTCCCATGAATAACATAGCTCAACACATTTCATCTCCTTCAAAATATTAAAAATAGCAAAATAGTTTTACTTGTGAAAGTTTTCATCAGTTTCCTCCAAATGCAAGAGAATCTCTTCTGCACATTCCACTGATGGGGCTCCTGTGATTTTTTCCTTCACGCTTTGCAGCAACTGTCGAAGCATAGACTGCAACAGAGCTTCATCTTCACTTGTAAATTGAGACATCTGTATGAAGCAAATATAAAAATAACATGCTTTCACAGTTTCATTTTTCTTTCCTCACCTTAAGATGGGGAAAATCATAGAATCATAGAATAGCATGGGTTGGAAAGGGACCTTAAAGATTTTCTAGTTATAACCCTCCTGCCAGAGTCTGAGATGCCACCTACTAGACCAGGTTGCTCAGGGCCTCATCTATCCTGGTCTTGAACACCTCCAGGGACTGAGCATCCACAACCTCACTGGGCAACCTGTGCCATTGCCCCAATACCCTTACAGTGAAGAATTTCATCTTGTCATCTTAGAGCAATATTCTTAATGAGCATATTGTATTAAAAAATCCTACAGTTCTGTGTGCAATTGCTTGAAGACAAGTCCATCAAACAGGCACAAAACTATGCCATAACTACAAAAAAAAAAAAAAAAAAAGTTTCACAGATGTAACTACCTTGAAGAGAAACCTCTAAGAGTCTCTCACCTTCTTCTCAGATAGTTTTGGTGCCCCGTTCTGATTTTTTGGATCCTATTGCAGTGCCCGTGGTGGAAGGTGTTGACAGCTTTTGTGCGCAACAAGGGCCAGGTGGAAATGTCAATTTTTTTTTTTTATTTTCCTGTAGTATCAACAGCAAAGTGACCTGAGAGAGTCCATTTCAACACTACAGCTACTAGGAAAAACTACAAGCAGCAGCAGTGAGAAACTGGAAATACCTATCAAGTACAGAAGACAGTGTCTTACCAGTTCAGTTCTCAAGCGTTGCCCCCTTCACGCCCCTGCCCTCCCCCCCCCCCCCCGCCCCAATAAATAAATAAATTAATTAATAAATAAACAAGCCTCGAGAAAGCTAGGCATTGTTAAAGTGTAAGTTGCCCTGGTTAGCAAGCCATGCAAAGCACGGTTCAAATTACTCACAGAGGCAGATTACGGAAATACCGGTTTTATCTCTAGCTCCCTTTGAAAAGTCCCATTTGACTTAAATAACCACTAACATGCTTATCTTAAAATTCATTTGTAATGGCTTGTGCTTTGGTTTATTTCAGCGGGCATATTACCCTCAGAGTTTCCCTGAATTTTTTAAATGATCTTCTTCTCTCCGGGAAACCTTACGTCTGCCTGGCTGGTGCAACCTTTTCAAGCTCAAAATCATTTCAGTGCAATCGCCCCACAGCTGAAAGCCTGTCCCAAACCCTACGGGATGGCCGAGGAAGAGCCCTGCAGCGGCCCGGATTTACCCACCCCTGGAGGCATTTCACACGAGCGTTTGCCTGGGCAAGGTGTTGGACACAGACGTGACAATTTTAGCAGCCAATCACCGATTCCAGACGGCAGCAATCGGGCCGGAATTCCCACCTCTCCCGGTTCCCACCGCCTGTCATTTCAAGTGCCCATCAGCTATCGGCACGAAGCAGATTCCTCGCGACAACGCCCGAGAGCCCTCCCTCAGCCGCCACCCCTACGGGGAAGAGCCATGCCCGGGCCCCCGCGCCCCCCGGCCCGCCCGTCCCCCCCGGCCCGCCAGGGATCGATCACCTTGCGGCGGCGGCGGCCCTTAGCAACCGGCGGCCCCCGCTGCCGGCTCTCGCAGGGCCTGCAGCGGCATCGCGAGAGGCCGCCGGGGCGACGAGGGCCGGGCCGCGGCCGACTCCTCCCTGCCCGCCTCGGGAAGCAGCGGCTGTGGGCCCCGGGCCGGGGCTGGACCCAGCTGCCGGCCGTCAGCTGCCGGCCGTCAGCTGCCGGCCCCAGGCTGCCAGCCCTCCCTGGCAGCTCTGCCTCGTTTGTGCCCTGCAGATTTTCTGTCGAAATCATGTTTGCTAACGTTATCCCAATTTACATCGACATTTCTATTTTCTAGTGCTCTATAACTGTTAGCATGGGATAGTGGAAATAATACAAAGTGGGAAAAAT
>NC_048895.1:65604355-65629711 GCF_011077185.1 Oxyura jamaicensis | reverse complement strand
GGATAGTGGAAATAATACAAAGTGGGAAAAATATATATATATATATATATATATATATATATATATTTTCCTGCTCTGCGAATAAATGCAAAACCAAAAAGAGCAAAATCATTTTGACCTGAAATCATTTCCCATTAGCTTAGCTATAACAAGCCCGAAATGAGCTATGAAATGAGCACTTATAATAGACAGTGTTTGACAGCACTGGCATGTGATGTGACACACTGCATTTTTATCCTTTACTCTTTACTAATGATTTTGATCATGTCAATATTGCTAATCTTCCATGATGAAGTATTTCTGTAAGGGCGTCTGTAGTCCCTCCCGTTAATAGAGCTCTGCAGAAGTGTTGGGTCTGCTGTTTTACGCTAGAGCTACTGCCAAGTTGGGTGCAAACATGAAAAATGCAGTATTTCTATAGAAGAGTGATGGTTCAGAAATTAAAACATACACCTGCTTTATTGTTAGCTCCTCAGAAATAAGGCTGTGGTCAGCTGCAGTGGAGTCTCTTCACCTGTTGGCAATGGACAGCGCTATTCACAAAACAAACAGCAGAACAATTCTCTACTGACTGCTGCCAGCAAGGATATTGAGTCACCAGTCTTGCTATCTCAGCCATGCACTCTCCACATGTCAAAAATGCTCTGTTTGGGCTACAATCAATAGCAACTTATGCTTGGTCTATGTTTTACTCCTCTTTCATGGAAAACAGAGAGTTTTGGCTTATTTTTTTGTCCAGATAACAACTGAGAGTTACTTTATTGTGGTTCGTCACTTCTGATTTCTGCCATTGTACATACTGCTTTACAAGTGCTCATTCAAGTAACAGCATCTCAACTTCTTGGCCGGTATGGAATAAAGAAACAATAAAGTTAGTATTCAGGATGCCTAGTCCTTAAGGAAAGATGCTCCAATTTAGTATGCCTTTACTATCTTATAAAACATCTTAACAAATTGCATCCATAGTGGCTTCATAGGAGGTTGTTGTCATGCTACCTGCTGTGCTTCTGGAACCTTTCTATTCCTTTCTATTCTCTTCCACTTTCTGTGTTTCATCCAGCTGCTTATGCCACGTTAGCTGCTACTGGAATGTGGAGTCTTCCTGAGCAGAGCTGGAAGATCTCAGGTGCTGTTTGGCATGACCATCAGTGTGTGTCCAGGCAGATACCTTCTGAGGGTGATACTCCACACTGAGCAACGCTATTCTGAAGTGCATTATGTTTACATGGATGTGTATCAATCACATGAGAGAGGTTGCAGTCACTGAAATTGATCATGCTGATTGATTTCACTGATTTCACACTGGTGAAATTCCACGGTCTCTTGTAGCCAAGGCATCCTTCTCAATGGCAAAAAATACTCCAGATATTCTCTCCCAGAAGTACAAACAGGAAGACCTCTCCTAGCTCAGGAAGACAAGCAATACAAACAAGTCTTAGGATTTCCAGGTTCTTAGTGCTGACTTCAATGCTATTAGGAACTTAGAGGAACACACAAATGCACCAGTTCTTCAAATACTTAGCACATAAGCAAAGTTTCAAAGTGTGAAATATTACAGGGATATGAGTCATATAAGTGCTACAGATATGTTTAGTTCCTATACCTGATGATTAATAAGATTCTGTCCTCATACCTCAAAATTTGAATGACTGTTTTCAGAACCAGTTTATTCCAAATTTCTGTAAGTATAAAATATTCCTGCAGTGTAGCTGTTCAGAAAGGAGAAACCACAGACAACAAAGGAATCTTCTTTACAGGTAATAGTAGTGGTAGAAACAGCTGGTCTTAGTGCTAGTGACATACCAGTTATATTCTCTTCTTTCCTGTCTTTCTGTTCTGCTCTGCTGTGCTCTGTTCTCTTGTATTTCATTGTAATTGTCCACAAGACAACTCTTTTGTGGATAGCACACAAAGGTCTGTAGAGATTTAAGTTTTAAGTAGTTCATACACAGGCATTAGCATCTCCAAGAACGTTTAATTAAGAATTTCAGCAACAGAATAGATATGAACTTTACTTTCTAAAACTAAAGGAGTTGCTTTTTGAGTATCTGGTAGAATAACTTACATAACCAATATGTATCGAAATCCAACTGCATGCTTTTGTTTGCCTGATAAGGTTTTCAAAGGAGCATATACCACAGGAAAGCTAAAGGGGAGGAAAAACAATACTTGAGAGGAAAATAATAATAATAATGATAATAATAGAATAAATAATTTTTTTTTTTAAAAAAAGGCAACTTTCTATACTCCATTCCAGAACTAAATCAAGACCATGTGGAACCAGGATATCACCACTTTAGAGTTTTGCAAACTAGGACTAAGATGTCAGGAAAGGAGAAGTAAGTGTGAAATGTGTCTCTGCAGATAACACAAGAAGCCCACCCCACCTTTCTAAATACTTTGACATCCTTTAAGCAGTTCTTGAGCCCCACAAAAACTATGACACTTCATCAACCCTGTTTTGACCAACATGGCATTTGTTGCCTTCTCACATTGCTATTCATGGAAATTTCCCAAATCTAGAGGAACAATGAGCATGTTTTGAGAATTCATTAAATCATAATCTAATCATAAATATCAAAAAGGAAATGGCTTAAAATATTACTGCTGATGGGAAAGTCTTTTTAAATAATCTCCAAAGGAAATTTTCTATTTCAGAGACCATCTGTCCTTTCCTCCCTGTGCACTCTGGGGAAATGCTAACCAATTGCTAGATGTTTCCTTCTAAAACAAACAATAAGGAAACAGTGGGTAAATGGACAGGATTATAGTAGGCTGGATCATTTAATATTTCCAACCCAGAAGATTTTTTTTTAAATGTCTATACAGGATTTACATCAGTTCAATTACCAAAAAAAAAAAAAAAAGTATTAAACTAACATGATTTAAGTGTAAAGTTACATCCAATGAGTTTGTATCTTCCTAGTGAGAGTTAAGCCAATATAGGCCACATGTAAGTTCTTACAACAATCAAAAAATAAAATTGGGTCAGTTTACAGTTTACTTATTTACACTTATTTACTTTTTTTACAGTAATTACACTTCAATAATGCCAATACTGACTGAAGACTGAAGATCTTACATTGCTGCTCCTGATTTCTTTTGTCTGAGAAAAAGAAGTGGAAAACTGGCAGAAAATCAATACAACTCTCACATAACATTGTAAAGCAACAACTCAGAAACATCCTATGCAATAATAACAAGGAATGTTATTGATTAAAAATTTAACTTAGTGAATATATAGTCTGATTTTTCCATCCTGATTTTATGAAGCAGTTTGCAACAGATACGCTGCATGTGATTGTCAAAGTAACTACTGGAAGTGAGATCCAAATGCCAATAAAATTATTTTCTGATCCACAAATCTTTCATGGTGAAACTTGAAGAAGATAAGGGTATATGTGTCACTGACTCTGAATGGCCTTGGGCAAATCTCTTAGCACTGGACTTACTTCATTGGAATTTGAGAATAATAAAATGAGCGTTATATACCATTGTAAAAATTAATATCACAGAAGTACAAAATAATTAACTGGCATCATCTTAAATCTCTAATTTATTTACCATCTCTTTTCTAATTAATATTTCCAGCTTTTTTTTTTCTTTTTTTTTCTTTTTTTTTTTTTTTATCATGCTTCCTGAAGGTGGCAGCAATACTCAAGAGCTGCAGGCATGTCTGACTTTTTAACCTATTGACCTATATGGTGTTTCTTTCAATGTACGTGTATTTGTATTTATTTTTATTTATGATATACCAGAGTCAAATTTCACTGGCATAGATATTGTAGTTGGGGACTTACGATGTGCAGTATTATCCCAGACTAAAGAAAATATGTTTACTTGGGGTGGGGCTGGTGGGTTTCTTCTTCTTTTGTCTGGTAAAAAATGAGAAGCTAAAGGAATGTGTTTAAGTATTAAATATTTTCAATTATCATTTTACTTTGCTTGCAGTTAAAGTTATCCATTCCATGGACTTAGTGAATTTTGGTTCATGTACATTTTATGAAGTGAGCTGTTAGCTAGGTTGTGGGCACTACATTAGCACTTCAAAACACTACAAATGTTATCTGTGACCACTGAAAGACAGCCTGTCTATAGGGTTTCTTTCAGTGCTATTCCTCTGTTTGATCTGAATTATTTGTAGTCAGAGTCACTCAGGCGAACTGTATCTCATAGCAGCAACACATTATTTTAATTCAGAAATAATCTTTACTACTAGCTTCCCCACTTCACCTTTTGCCTTAGGCTCAATGCAGTTCATAATCATAATCATAAAATATATTTGCTACTGAGGCAAGGCAATAACATCGACTTTAGAAATAGGAAACCAATTAGAAAATTGTTCTCCTTCCAATTTGCGAGCAGTTGCCTGGTGTGGAGCATGCATATTTGAGATTCAGCTTCAGTGGGGAATCACAAAGCCAGCAATGAAGCCCCTGCAGCAGGGCTCTCCTCCCTTCCCTTGTCACCCCAGGACTGCAGGATACTAGGTGACTCGCATGCCTGCAAGTCTTCTGTCAGCTCCAGATCTGCTTGCACAATGCATCAGGTGCTGCTGTCCCAGAAAGGCCACTCAAGGAAGGGAATGGCATAGCTGCCAATGGCTGTGCTGCCCAGGCTGTTGCAAAAGAGAGGCAGAGGCTTCCCGGTGGTTCTTCACTAGTTCAAGTGGATTTCCCAAATCTTCTTATACTTTCAGAGCTGAAGGTCTCATCCTGAAGGAAAATTAAAGAAAAAACTCCATTGGTTTTAAATGTAATCTTCCCACATCAAGATTTATGAAAAATAAAATTACTATTTTAAATAATATTAACAGCATTTTTTGCACTGTTTCCTAAGGAGTCAGCTCAGCAAACGTAGTGGCCTTTTCTGTAGTTGTACATGAGGATTCCTATAGCCTTTCTTCTTTTCCTCGTCAATTGTATTTGCTGCCTTTCAAAATGGTACTTCAATATCTTGAAGTTGGATATTTTTATAATTGCCTGACTTTATGCTCATCCTTTTTACAGTATCACTGATCAATAGTAGCTTCCTTCAGATTTTCTCAAAAGCTTAGCATTAATTCTTGCACCCACCACAGTGACATTTTAGAATTTATTCATCAGCTCTTCTTAGCTGCTGATGTGGTGATGCTGTTGCAGACACCTACTTTTATTCCTTTTTGGATTTCTACCTTTCTTAGGTTTACTTAAAATGTGGCATTGCTGTCATTCTGTCATTTCCTTTATTATTCTAACTGTACTATAGAAACTGTATTGAGCCACTACACCTTCTTTATCCTCTGTTTCCCGTATTTCTAAAAATTGCATCCCTCCAGATTAACTCTACAGTTTACCTTGTCCAATGGTTTATCCTTCTATAGCTCTGAATAACACTGTCAACCAAAATATAATTTCCTCTCTGCACCATCACATCAAGTGCTTTCTGTAATCCTAATATTTGCAGGGAGCCAAATACTTGAGACATTTACTATGTAAACATTTGCTTTATATTATGTAGTTAATAAAACTTACAGTCATGTTTTTCAGGGTTTCTTCTTCCAGAAGCACAGATTAATCTAGCAGGATATGACACATGGAAAAGTTTGTTCTCTTCATTTTTGGAATGCTGATAAATTCATGAAGAGTAAGTCAGTTGTGCTGTTCACTGCCTATTTGTAGGTATACAGGTATACCCTTTTATAAGTCTTGCCTAGGAAGATAGAATTCGGCCTTTGCTTTGCCTCTGTGAACTTTCAGCAATATGTGCTTTGTTTTTCAAATATTTTGTGTCCTAGCAAATTGTGACCTCAACAGTCATCAAAATTATGTTCTATAGAAAAAGTATGAGCATTGCTTAGTAACAGCACTGTTTATTTAAATTCTGGAAAATGCCTTTTTTACTTTTATTTCAGTTAGATTATAACATCTGGGATTCTAACAGTTTTACATCTGAGAAAATCTTTTGGAGCTTCTCTGAACAAATACAGTGTCTGTAGTAAAGAAAGACTGATGAAAAACATCAGTTCTGAATGCCTTCACACAGATATATATATTATTTTTTTTTTAAGAAATCCTACTTTACAATTGTTGTGTAACAGAATCTGTTGTGCAATGGAATCTAGCTGTCAAAGCACAGACATCCCTTAAGATAATGAATCTCTTTTTTTTTTTTGAGAAATAAAAAAAATATATGTCATAGTTCTGTATTGTTCCAGTCAATAGGCCACACTCTTGTCTTGTATAATTCACGTGAATGTTAGTGTTAAGGATAAATTTGATCAGTAGGTCTACAAAGCTATTTCTCTGACATAATATCTAAGTAACAAACAGAATAGTTAGTATTTTCATTGACATTTATTTTAGTGCTCTCATGACATGAGTAAAATTCCAATAGAGACATGATTTATCAGTCAAACTCATTTCAGCAAGGAATAAGACACATACCTCTATATCTCTATATACCTCTGCAGTAACTATGACAAATTTTGTAATGCATATTTTATCCCAGACTAAATCACTGTCCCCAAAAGATGTTGGCAAGGAAATAAAATACTAGTTATGTTTTACTTTATTTTAGTATTTTGAGAAAAAAATGCAATTTAATGGAAGCCATATGGCTTAGAGCAAACGGAGGAAATTCATCTACAGACTAGGCATAACAGAGATTATTAGGGCTCTCTGCTAGTGATTTAGGAAAAGTGCAAATGTACAGTCAGGTGGACAGATCTAGTTTCCCACCAACCACAGCTTTGAATATTCAGCCTGTCAGACATGAAATCTCTTGAGTTTTCATGTTTGTAATATCTGTTTGTAAACTCAGAAGAAAATTAGAAAAAAATGCAGAAAGTGTATTTCTTCTCTGCCTCTTCTTCAGGTCAGAAGACTCATCTCTTCATTTCCTTCAAGGGAGGCTCATCCATCTTGGCAATTGCACTTATGCGTACCCATTTAGGACAACTACCTGAAAAAAACATACACCAGCTCCCTGGTTTCCTGGGTCAGAAGTTTATTTAAATCCACGCGGTGGGATTCAGGTCCCTTGATTTAGGAGGCACCTGAGTGGTCTTGGTTACCTTATCAGACTTGCAATGTACTACTGAGGGGGGAAAGAGACCTGATTGTGGGATGCAAGAAGTCAGTTACTCATGGGAATCAGGAACCCCCATCATCACCTGTCTTTACAGACAAAAAAAATACAAGCACATACCGTTCTGATAAGGCTGAGTCAAACCTTCAGTCCTTTCACATAATGAATATCTCATCTGTAGCATTAGTTTTGTGAACTTGTGATGATTTGATTGAAGACTGATTAATCTGTCTGGAATTCTTGGAGAGCTCCAGTAGCAATGCAAAGTGTGTTAATAATGTGTTAATTACTATTTTAAAATTTGTTTCCCATTTGGTGTGTGCTTTCTGCTTAACAGTGGTTCCTGGGCTTGCACTGGAGAGCAATGCAGCAGCTCACAGAAATAATCTGTGTGGATGTAGTTTATAAACTGCTGTATGTTGTTTGGCTTGATTTATGCTGGTGGATCTATGGTTATTTTTGCCAGTGGAGGATTCACCCCCAGTTCTAAGTAGGATGTACTTACTGCTGAGCCATTCTTGACAAAATTATCCCAAAACTTTAAAAATACATATCTGCTTAGTTTTCAACATAATTTCACTAGCTTCTCTGATACTTTATAGTGTTTATAGCACTAAATAATTGTAATGCCATTGTGTTTCATACTCTTTATTTTACTGTTTATGCACCATATGTTATTGATGTGTGTTATATTGCATATAACTCAATACAATAAACATAGAACTACAAAACAGAGTTGCTGCATTTTTTTTATTACAGGTAGGTTGCCTACTGTGATGAAAATAATATAAAAATATAGGCAAATTATTATTCCTTTTCTTCCTACTTTTTATTCAAGAAATAACCCATGGTAAATTAGGTGCAATTTTCATGAAATTTTATACAAACATAGATCTTGGTATAAAGTAGTAAATAAGCTCTGCAAGAATTTTATGGTTTTTACACTTGCGTTTTAAAATTAGCTTATGTTTGTAATGCTTTTCCTCAGAGGTTACTTGAAGAACAGTCCTGAGGCTTATTGCACATTCTCATTTTTTTCTGAAGGTAATGGATGCCAAGAATCTCACTTTTCAGAATTGAAACATTTATTCTTTCTTTTATATCTATGTATAGATTTATTTATTTTTTTTTCAATTTAACTAGACCTCTCCAATGCCTATCCATCAGAGGTTCAAATTCTTAGTTAAGCTTACCAAGATGAGTTTTCCACTGCAGATGGTGTAATCACTTAGAAAAATACCCTGCATGGCTCTAACGTTATGGACTTGATTCCAGAATAGGACCTGATATACAAAAGGGACAATGAAATAGCATTTTTTTTAGGCAGTCCATGGGAAGGTTCAGAGACCCACAGCCCTCAGCTTGTTCTTTTGCCTTCCCCCAGCATACTGAATAAACAAGATGCAGGTAGAAAATATAACGTGAGGCACTGTCCATCAAACACTACTGTGGAGCTTAGGTGCCTTGTTCAGGGCTGCAGGTATGCGTCTCTCTCTGCCATTGGCATCAAGAGTCCACATTCTTTCCTGCGGGTAAGTGCCTATGAAGATGGGCTTGAATAAATGAGGCAAAGCTCCTGGTATGCCCTAGCTCTGTCTGAGGAGATATTTGCAGTGGTAGATACACATGAAGCATCCTTCAACGTGAGAGAACCCAAACCTTCCTGTCAGCAAAGCCCCTGTCAGCTATCTTAATGTGAGCACCACGGGGAGGGAAACGAAGTAGCCTAAAGCAAATGCTAAATTGCTGTAGCAGGATGGAGCTCGACTCTGTTATGGTTAAGTACTGATGTGGGAGTGTTGGTACTTTTCCTGCTGCAGCTCTTAAATCCAATGACTGTTTAATATAAAATGCACAGTCTGTCCCATCATTCCTACCCACAAAGCCTAGTGATTATGCAGGGCCAGACTCCCCTTTATTGTTTTTCCATCCCTCTCTGGTGGATCCTGAACTCCTTTGAAAATCTCAACAGGGGAAGGGGAAAGTCATGCTCAGCCCAGCCTTCTCTTCATCAACTGTAACATTCTTCTAGGAGTGTGATTGTGTTGAATTCCTACTTTCTAAGACTGATGGATAAACACAGAAACACAGACTCATTGAATGGTTTGAGTTGGAAGGGACATTAAAGCTCATCCACTTCCAACCCCCTGCCATGGGTAGGGACACCTCCCACCAGACTAGGTTGCCCAAAGACCCATCCAGCCTGGCCTTGAACACTTCAAGGAATGGAACATCAACAGCTTCTCTGAGCAACCTGTGCCAGGGCATCACTCTCATAGAAAATATCTTCTTCCTTATATCTAATCTAAATCTCCCCTCTTTTATTTTGAAGCCATTCCCCCTTGTCCTATCACTACACTCCCTGACAAAGACTCCCTCCCCAGCTTTCCTGTAGGCCCCCTTAAGGTCCACTGTAAGGCCTCTATAAGATGTCCCCAGAGCCCTCTCTTCTTCAGGCTGAACAACCACAACTCCTTCAGCCCCTCTTCATAGGAGAGGTGCTCCAGCCCCTTGATCATCTTTGTGGCCCTCCTCTGGACACATTCTAATATATCTGTTTTTCTTGTGCTGGGGGCCCCAGAGCTGAATGCAGTGCTCCAGGTGGGGTCTCATGAGAGCAGAGCAGAGGGGGAAAAATCACCTCCCTCAACCCACTGGCCACACTTCTTTTGTTGCAGCGTGGGATACAGTTGGCTTTCTGGGCTGCAAGCACATATTGCTGGATTAAGCTGAGCTTCTCATCATCCAACACCTCCAGGTCCTTCTCCTCAGGGCTGTTCTCAATACATTCTCCACCCAGACTGTATTTGTGCTTGGAATTGCCCTGACCTATATGCAAGGCCTTGCACTTGGCCTTGTTGAACCTCAGGAGGTTTGCACAGGCCCACCTCTTGAGCTTGTCCAGGATGGCATCTGGATGGCATCTCTTCCCTCCAGTGTGTCAACCACAACACACAGTTTGGTGTTATTGTCAGTCTTGCTGAGGGTGCACTCAATTTCACTGTCCATGTCACGGACAAAGATGTTAAACAGTGCTGGTCCCAGTACTGACCTCTGAGGAACACCATTCATTACTGATCTCCACTTGGATATTGAGCTGTTGACCACAACTCTGTGAGTGTGACCATTCAACCAAGTCCTCGTGGGGATTTTACCCTGCTGGGCAGCCAAACTCCACCACAACCAATCTCTCACTTCCCCTGCTCAAAAGAAGAGAGGAAGAGAATAAAGTATGCTGGAGAAAAAAAAAAAAAAAAAAAAAAAAAAAAAAAAAGAGGCACAGGTGGAAAAAAATATATTATTCTCTACTTCCCATCAATGACCAATGTTCAGCCACATCCTGCAAAGCCAGGCCTCAATACACATTCCAGTTGTTTGGGAGGACAGATATCTTCATGAGAGCCACTCCCTCTCCTTCTCCTTTCCCACTTTTTATTGCTGAGTGTGACACATTTTGGCATGGAATATCCCTTTGGTTGGTCTAGGTCCCTGGCAATGTCCCCACATCTTGCCAACCCCCAGCCTACTGGCTTGGGGGTTATGGGTGGAGAGAGACTTGATACTGTGCCAGCAGTGCTCAACAATAGACAAAACTGGTGTGATATCAGGGCTGTTGTAGCTGCAAGTGCAGAGCACAACACAATATGGGTCACTGCCAGGAAAGTTAACTCCATCCCAGCCAGACCCAGTAAACCCACCAAGTGGTCCATCCATCAGATCCATGTCTCTCCAAATCAGAGACAACGATATCATGGGGGACAGTGGGGCACTTTGAGACAAACAGAAAGAGGTAGGAGGGCATTTGGGATCTTCATAACCAGAGAGGTAGGGTGCATCCTAATTTTCATTTTGGCTTATGAAGTTTACCTAATCCCATTTATACCAGAGTTTGTGTTGAACCTGGTTTTCCACGTTTCGCGTGCACCTGTTTTTCTGCTCAATTCTCTCTAGGTCAATGACAGTTCTTATACCAATTTCTGATAGCAAGAATATAACATAAAAAGGATAAGATGTATAAGATGTAAGCATGTATTACATCTTCATGTAAGTAAAGTGATCTTTTTCAATTTGTCACTTATTTTGTATAAATGAAAGGCTTTTTATCAGACAGATGTTATAGCAATTTACAACCTATATGGTATACAAAAGGGAATAAAATGCAAACTGGATCAAATGCACAAGGAACTGCTTATCTGTGCTGTATTCTAGAAGTTTTAATCTGAAAGAGGAGCAGCATGTAAGAAAATTCCAGCTAGCTTCTCACATCATCTGTTTGTCAAAGATGATTTGTGTGTTACTTACATGTTAGTAGAACCTGTCATCTCTTAACACTGTATATTGCTTATATCAGAGCACTAAAGACTTTGTTGATAATACACTATGGAAATTCACTTGTCCTGGATAATTTTTCCAATGTCAATAACCCTGCCTTTGTCTTAACCCTCTTATGATTTAACAGAAACACAAGAAGAAAGGAGCTACATCACCTGAATCCCCTTTTACTTCAGTTTTACACATCTATAACTCAACCACCAGGAGTAAATTATATCTATTTGCATTAGTAATCTAGTCATACTTGGTAGTGCAAAAAGCATGTAGTGCAGGTCCCATAGAAGGAGGACTAAGTCCAGGTTCTCTACAGTCATTATTATTCAGCCTGCTGCAGCTGTGGCCCCCCTGGAATTTTAAACAGAGACACTGCAGCGGCTCATTGGGAACAAGTGAAGCTGTTCCAAGTGCTGATTACTGCAGCAGAGCCTGAGCAAATTAATTAATGATTAGGTGTGAAATTAATGTACACCTTCTGTTTTCCCTAGTACTTTTCACATACTGCTAATTTGCTTCTGCACCACCAAGGGACAAAGTAGATTTAAACAACATATGTGGGAATGAGCTAAAACTCTCCCCAGGTAAACCTTGTTACATTTGTAAGCTTTTTTACTATTGTTTAGAGCTTTGTCTTAACTCTTTAAAATGTCTGATTTCTTATATCTTAAATATTTTTAGTACCTATTTAAATAATGCTTAATATGCTGATAAGAAGGAGAAAGTAATATTTTGTCTGTAAGTGATATTAAATTACATTATAGAGAGATAGGGTGTATTATTTCATTATATCTTATCCTGTTTATTTGTATTTTAAATATATTGTTTGAAGGTGCTTATATAGGATTGCTATCAGACAATGGTGCAAGTTGATGTTAGGCCTGCAGTGCTATGTATAATGTAGCAATGTGTTGTTGGAGGGGTTTTATATGTTTCTGTACGCTAAACAGGTTTTATACTGAGTGTTTTGTGAATCTTTCTTATGAAAAAATACATGAATGAAGCTAAGCAGACCTGGCACCCCCCATATGAGCACCTAGTTATAGGCGGCACCAAAATGCAATATAAATATTACAGGCGTTTTAGTGAAATAATAGCTCTGACTGTCACCTGCAATTTAGGGTGTAGAAAAATCTCTTGGAAATCTAAAGTGACATAAACTGAAGTTTGAATCTTGTTCCTCTTAAAAGCTGAGGGTATGGACTTCTTGATCTGTCTGTCTGTCTCTGGTCCCTTTACTATGTGTAGGGCTATAGGGCTATGTTACTGTTCGCCCTGTTAACTCAGACTGTGACTTTAGCTTTATTGATCTTTTGGATCTCTCCAGGCTACTGGAGAGAGATGATGATACTTGAGCACAAGGGAAATTTATGTAAGTGTGAAAATTTCCATAAGAGCAAGTAGAAATATTTTTCTGGTGTGGCTGGAGTTTAAAAAGCTTTTTCCCCTTTCATAGAACAGAAGAGAATAGGAAATCCTTCTTTCATAAGCAGGGATTTCAATTCAGTTCCAGACTCATGAGTACCATTTTGGCAAACTAGGAACATCAGAAGATAAAATGACTTTTGACACACTCTAGCAGTCTTTGAAGTAGCTCGTTTATAATGCAGCTAACTGCCTGAACTATTCTTACTGTGTATACTAAGCAAATAATGTGAGTGAAATTGAGCTAACCAGTCTTGTTCAGATAAGCTTTCTTGTCAGCTTGTTAGCAGAGGGACTTTCATGATCCCCAAGCTTGTTTATTTTAGTGATGTACCAAAAGGTAACACTTTCCTTATTTTAGATGCTATTTACCATCAAAAAACCTAGGAATAATCCGCAGGGTAAATACTTAGGCTACTTGTAAACTGTGTTAATAAAATATTCCAGCACTTTAGGTTTACAAAGGGTAGTATTTGCATATAAATCCAAAGAACAGTTTACGTAAAGATTTTTAAAAGTCTGATTCATCAGAAATAAGTTACAATAATATGTTAGGATTAAATAAAATCTAAACATTATGGCTGGACTTAAGTGGCTTGATTATACTTTTAAATTTCTGGCAATGTTTCCACTGTCCTAATAAACTGATTTTCTATTTTTTCCTTTTATTTTATTTTTTCTTTCTGCTGTTTTCCTACTTGACTAAATGTTTGTGCTGCACTGGTTGGCAGGGAGAGGCAGGCAAAACCCTTCTACTCCAGTTGCTGCTGGTGAAAGCCCTGTACATCACCTGCCACATGGAAGATGACTCCTTCCTTAATGAAGGACTGTACCTTCACCAGGAGTTACAGAGTTGGTTTGTGACTTGCCACATCTCAGCAAGACATATTTTAAAACTATCTTTTGTGCATTATAAGGAAGATATTGATACGCTCTTGGGTTAAAACATTATTAACATAAGCTCCATCTCAGACATATGCCAACGCATTCCTTACTGCAAGCAATACCTTCAGTAGAGCAGATGAAAGGTTTTGTGTTGTTGAGTGTTTTATTGTTTTTCTTTTTAGTTTTTGGAGTGTTTTTAATGAGTGGAATAGTCATTCTTACTTTTAAGAACACTATAACTACAGGGTAGTCTTGACTTTTTCTTAAGGATTTCTAAACTCAAGTACGGATAGTTTCAGAGAGGTGTATGTTCTGCTGAAGGAAACTTTTAAAGGTTTGTATCAGTTGCAGGTAATCAGCCTTGCAGACATTTTACTAGCCTTGTAAAATGGGTAGGTTAAAGCATTTTCTAATATTAATTTATGAAATAAACTAGAGAACATGAGTAGGAAGAGAAAGATGAGGTACAATAGATTATTTTTAGATACACTACTTCCCTTGGATATCCTTCAGTTTGGACATGTATTTGAGTCAATTTTGTTCCACAAGCTGAAGAAGCTAGAGTCAGTCTAACTGCTTTTTCTGTTGTTTCACTTATGCTGCTAGATTATTATTGATGTCAACAGATCTCTAAAGTGGATGTTGTATTTCTTTCGATTTCTTCTCATAATTTCCTTTGAATATCATCCATTCTACTGCATCCATGCTGGTGGAATCCCTTGAGTAATACAGGCCTATTTATTCCATGCTCATTTTTAATCATCTTTTCTGATTATGGGTCTTTACCACAAAGTCTTTTTCTTAGCAAAAACCTTCTCTTTTGTGTAAACATGTAAGCATATTCAGGTATACCTATGGCTGTAGAAAGAATAGCATTTAATCATAATAATATTTCCTGATTTCATTAAACTATCTCATACAAAGAGGAGCTGGGAGATCTGGGCCTGTGTAGCTTGGAGAAGAGAAGACTAAGAGAGGATCTTATCAATGTGTATAAATCTGAAGGGAGGGTGTCAAGAGGATTGGGCCATACTATTTTCAGCGGTGCCCAGCAACAGGACAAGAGGCAACAGGCACAAACTGAAATAGAGGAAGGCCCAGCTGAATATGAGAGGGCACTTCTTTACTGTGGGGGTAACAGAAAATGTCTCCTTCTCTGGAGACATTCAAGCCCCACCTGGATGCCATCCTGTGTAGCGTGCTCTAGGTGGGCCTGCTTGGCAGGGGGATTGGACCAGATGATCTCCAGAGGTCCATTCCAACCTCAGCCATTCTGTGATTCTGTGTGATTCTGTGTAACTAACAAAAAAAGCTGTCTTTCATTAAAAACTCAGGTCCCTTTTTCTTTTCACTTTCTGGTGAATATATTTCCTTGCTGAAGGGAAGGAAATTTTTCCTTTTTTTTTTTTTTGTAGCTTTGTCACTCATCTTCCAGTAGGCCAGTAGATACATGCATCTGGGAATAAATACATAAATAAATCTCTCTATCCCAGTGAATACAAAAAATATTTTTTACTGAACTTACTGGAAATGCTTGTAGTCTATGGTTGCTCTGTGCCTTCAGTTGCCCAGTGTGTCCAAGGGCCTGTGACATGTGGTATGTGATTTTTTTCAGTGGCAGATTCAGTTTCAGACTTCTGTCTCTGCTTATATAAGGCACATGCCCCATGCCAGAGAACAATATTTAAATCTCAAAAAAAACAAGATGATATAGATGTGTGACATGCTTCAGACTTTCATTTCCACTACTTGAAGTCAGTGGGGCTTGTTGAGGCACACAAAGCTGCTGCTTGTAAGTGGAACCTTCTCAAGTGTTTGCTTGTCCTCTGTTTCACTGCTTATGTTAAATCTACACTGGGCACACACCACTTGCCATTCACTCATTTCTTTTAGCATCGAGAATCTTTGGAATTAAGCTGCAGTCTGTTCTTCATCTTCTAATGAATTGAAGGCAGGGGTAATTCAGGGAATCTCTACTCTCCCGTGTCCTTTTGAATCAGTACTGAAAAGATGCTGCCTTTCATGCAGTGCATTTTCTTTTCTTTGTGTGCTTATTTAGTACCTTTTCCTAGGAAAAGCGAAGCCATGAACTCTGCTCAGCTGATACAAATACAATTCTTTCTGTGTTCAGAAGAGTCTTCTCTAAGGCACGGAACCTTAGAGAAAGTATTAAAGCCCCTTCCCTTGATAACATCCAGAGCTGCTTTCAAGCAGATTGCAAAGGCAAAAGACAGATATATATCTCATTTTGACACCTAGCAGTTAGTGCTTTCAATGCTTGAATAAGAGAAAGAATCAAATGTCATTATCTACTGAAAAAGATCAAACGTCAGAATGTAACTTTCATCTCCATTTATTCTGTCATATACATTTCCTGATCTTTCCAATCTGTATGTAGTTCACAGAAGCTTTGGGTTCTTAACAACCCTGAAGTTCACAATATTTCAGTATATACTACTATAGTAGTAAAAAAAAAAAAAAAAAAAAAAAAAGAAAATTTATTTTTATATCTGTAATTTGCTTCCCCCCCCCCCCTCAGTATCAGCCTATTTCTTTCTGTTCACCACCAAAGCAAATCTGTTCCTCTTTGTCTCCTCTGCTGTAGAGTTTTGATTGATTTTTGTCATAGGAATAGGAGAGCAGGGTAGATTCATAAAGTACTTGGATTATTTTAAATCCCTGAATCTCTTAACTGAGCTTCATGGAAGTTCTGCCAGGATCTTCTTTCCTTTTCCTTGACCCAGCCCCTTACAGTCCCTCTTCACTTCTAATGTAGGTCAAGGGTCTGGAGCACCTCTCCTGTGTGGAGAAGCTGAGAGAGCTGGGGATGTTTAGCCTGGAGAAGAGAAGGCTCAGGGCATCTCATTGACGAATATCAATATGTGAAATGAGGCTGCAAAGAAGACAGAGCCAGGCTATTTTCAGTGTTGCCCACTGCCAGGCAAGGGGTGATGGGCGTAAACTGGAATGCAGGAGGTGCCAATTGAATATCAAGGAGTACTTCTTTACTGTGAGGGTGACTGAGCACTGGCACAAGTTATCCAGTGAGGCTGTGGAGTCTCCCTTCTTGGAAATCTTCAAAAGCCATCTGGATGTGGTCCTAGGCAACCTGCTCTGGGTGGCCATGCTTAAACAGGTGGTTGGACCAGATGACCTCCCACCATTCTGTGATTTCCTATCAGTTTGGAAAAGAGCCCCAGCATATATCGTTACATTAAACATGTCTCAGAGAAGAAAGCCCCAAAGTTGCTATTATAAGGCTTGCCTAGTCTTCTCCCTTACGTTTTCCTTCTTCCTAACGTTTTCCCAATGTTAGGCATAGAAAGGTCAGCCTCTTGTCCTCTGAACTTTGGGTGCTAGCCATAAGTTCACTTCATTATGAGAGGACGTCAGAGTCTATTTAAGTTGGTGAAAAGAATCCTGATGATTTGGGAGGTTTGGATAAAGGCCATGATACCATAGGACTGGTGCTGCTGCATAGGATTTATTTCTGTGCAGGGTAGTAACCTCATTCAGCAAGTCAGAGGAATGCTCACCCTAATTCCCCTGTACGTTTGTGGGTTGTTACAGGTAGTGTCAGCTAGAGTTACAGCAAGGAGCTCTTTCTTGACTTGTGTCTTGAGCTTTATGAAAACTAATTACCTTCTCAGTGATGGTAATATTAAGAATTTTTGTTTCTTTTTTCATAAAGTGTATATTTATATATTTAGTGCAGTAGCCAACCAATTCATACAGTCCATCTGTAAATTTACAGTGCTGCCTCACATACCAAATATCCCCAGACTATGCAACTTCCTTTATTTTTCTTCAGTAAAAGCAGAAAACATTCATTCTCACTTCTTACTGATGTTTAGCTACTTTTTTTTTTTTTTTTCTTTTTTCCCCCAGCATTACTTTATCCGTATCATATTGAGGGTATTGTTTTTTAATATTTGTGGTTATTGTTGACATTACCCCTTAGTCAAACTTTTCCTAAGCTTGATATGTTTAGGACTTTTAATTCCAGTTTATGATTAGTTTTGGCCTTCTGACCATTTTTGTTGCTCTTCACTGAACCTCTTACTCATTCAGTGATATTTTTCTGCTTATCAAAATGAATTTAAAAACTTTCAATTTCTTAACCAAGTTATCCCATTAAAATTTCATCATTTGATACATAAATTGATGCAGCAAGATGGGCATCTAACATTTATGTTTTTAATGAACTATTGAAGAAATTACTGTGCAGAGCTTGGAGCTTTTAATTTTCTTCTTGCCACATGTAACTGTGTGCAACTGGGTATTCATGAGTTCTTGGCCTAACTATTACAGGAAGATTTTTCCTCTGTAAACCTATCTTGCCAGTTACTTTTGATCCCTCAATGCAATCTTACAATTTTGCAAGTCTTTCAGACTAAATCAGAATAGTCTCTGGGGTCTTTTATTTCTTCCCAATAATTAGAATTGTGTATGTTTTTAAATCCTTGTGTGTGTCATGTGCTGGATTTGTGCTTTAAAGCTATGTTGAATTTATACAGTACAAACTTGAGGTAAACAGGTCCACAGTTTGTTTTTGCTGTTGATATTTACAATCCTTTCCTCTCATTTTATTAAGATTTCTCAGCATGATTTTTTTTTTTTTTTCTATTGTATATCTGCCAACTTACATGGTCAAAGCATTTAGATTAGGAAAAAAAAAAATCATCCCTCATCAAGGAGAAAAGGGGTGACTGTAACAATGATAATTATGCTACTTTAGACAGCCAGAAGTCACACTGTCAAAAAATCATACTGTGCAGCAGATAATCTGTTTGTTCAGTGATGACTGTGAATTGGAGCCAGGAGAGAAGACAATATCATTTTTGTCAAAACCAAAACCTCAAATAATTTATCACATCTAGTTTATAGTCCAAGATAATTTAAAATAGGATAAGACAAAGAAAATGATTAAACATTGTGGAGAGATCTCTGATGTTTTCTCATTCAGGTAAGTAAATGGTGAATTGTCCCTCTGTTTCTTAATTTCAGGCTTGGAGGGGATTCCTGCAGGTCTTCTTTTAAGACACACTCAGACCTCTATCATTTGAAGCTGAGAAAAGACACTGGACAGCCTTTGCTGTTATTGCCATACACCAAGTAAGGAAGTGACACTATGAAGCCTCATAAGAAGAACACTAGAACACTTGATCCTTCATTTCTATCAAGGTTTCTGTGTGTGTGCATTGAACCTCCTCTCTTCAGCCTCCTCACAAGGAGAATCTGCTGATGTGATGCTCTCTGGAGAGTGCTAACAAGATTGTGTGGATGTTTTCTTAATCAAAGATGCACATCCAAATGTTGGTGAGAACCTTAGTATAGCTTGCATCAGATTGCCAGTCTAAGAACTGATTCCTTAGTCTTTCTGTCACCCTGACAGCCTATTACTGCTTTCATTTTTTCAGTAATTCTAATTCTGAATTAGAAGCTTTCTGTGATAGCTTGACAAGAACAGTGTGTACAAAATGCAGAGCTAGATATCGCCTTATGAAAGTGGAGGAAAGTTTTTTTTTTTTTTTTTTTTTTTTTTCCTTCCCCATCAGCAATCTGCCTTTCTTAATTTAGGGCAAATTCATTCTGAAATTCCTTTGAGAGTAATGAGCTTAATTAACAACCTCTCATTATTTTACTGTTTTGCTTGCTTGCTTTGAGTTTTTTGTTTGTTTGTTCATTTTTGTTTTTAATTTGCTTATCGATATCCCTGCTGGATATCTTTTCAGCAGTAGCCTTGGGTTTGGAAATCGCTCTGAGAACCAATATTTGAAGAAAGGGTCCCTACTAAATCCAAGACTTTCAAAACTGGGAAACTAAATTACGATCTTCCTTGGAGTCCAAATATTCTGACTGTGTGTGTGGTGGCCTGCAGCAGTGTTTTATAGATGAAAAGAAGACACCACTGAAGTGTACAAGGGAGATGACAAAAATCATTTCAAGGCCATGAAAGCCAAAAGGTGTTCAAACACCTGAATCATCCTGAATGATCAGAAAAAGTGGCTTACCCACAGGTAGAAGGTAAACGAAGCAGGATTTTTTCCTCTCCCTCTTTCTTTCTCTCTCTCTCTCTCTCTCTCTCTCTCTCTTTATTTATTTTTGTTAAAACTCTCTTCTTGAAAAATGATTAACATTACATGACAAAAAAAAAAATGTGGAGGAATGGAGATTTGAATTGAATGGAAAATAAGTTATTTTGTGGGGTTAAAAACAAGTATATTCTTTGGAAGTGTCTGGTGTCTGTTGTGATTGTACTTCTCACTTGGTGCTCCCGATTTATTTATTTTTTCATTTTTTTTGAGGGTGAGGAGGTCATATTGATTCCAGATAAAATGCTGTAAAACAGCATCTTTTGCAACTGTGTCCATTTTTTTCAAAGGTTGTTGAGCAAAAGTATCTTTGGAGATCACATCATTGAATATGGCTCCATTATGTTATTCCAGGCATGGAAATTAACCTGTTGTCTCATGTTGTCTTATGAAAATCCTGGTGGACTTTAAAAACAGTCTTTATTTGGCTTAGTGAATGCAGTCATGAATATGGTGCATTCTCATTTGTGTTGGCTAATGGCACAGTTAATAACCATTGGAAACATATTTTAGAGTGATAATTAGTTATTCTCCTTTTCCTATATTGAAACTGAAATCTTTCCATCTCCAGAGTATTAGGATCTGCCCACCTTTATCCCTAGAACGACAGAAAGTGAAGTGGGTATGATCATAGCTTTTTAACACTTTCCATTAATAACATTCATGCAGGTCTTTCTGACACATTTTATTTTCATATTATTTGCAGGAGGATTTTGACAGGAAAATCATGCTTAAAGAAATATTCCTTCTTTGTCCTGTTAAATTCGGGCTGGCTTCTACTGAGATATAAATGCTTGATATTGCCATTTCCTTTCTTTCATCCATGCACCACAAGAAAAAAATTATGGCAGCAAACTGAAATATTCATGAATCACAAAGCTATATGGCTCAGCTGATTCAGAAGCCAAAGCAGAAAACAGTTTCTCTTTCCAATGCAACCTGTGAATGGTGCCAAAATACTCTGTTAAAACAGTAGAATGAGATCTGCTCCAAATCTGCTGCAGGACCCACCAAGATCCATGTATGATGCAGATAGAGAAGAGGAGAAAAAAAATCCATGTCCTTAATTATCTCCTAGGCCCTCGGATGGGTAGACCAGATAATTAGCATCCCTATTTTCATCACATGGGGATGAAGAAGGGAAGAAAGGTGTGGCAAAATCAGTTTGGTCAGTGAAACATAACATAGAAGTGTCTCAGAACTTAGCCGCTACACATCTGCTGTATATCCCTCCCTTCTGATGTTGGTAGGAAACTCAGTCATTCACAGAACTGCATTGCCCTAGGTGCTGTCTAAACACAAAACAGAAAGAGAGTCCCTGGCCCAGTTTACAATCACAGCATAGAAATAACAGGAGCAAGCAAGAAGCTATATACATTTTAAAAAAATATCAATATAGACCTGAGCTGAAATTTGGAACTATCACATGAACATTTCCTGTAAAACTGCCTTTCAGACATCTCAGTAGACATTCATGTATACTAAGATTGGATGTATACCCTAAACACAGATTTAATTTACAAAGAAATGTTAAAGGTAAAATTTCTTTTTCATATTTAATATTTCAAGCCATAACTCAGATTTGCTTAACAGGGTTAAAAATATACAAACAAATGTATATGAATAATTATAATAAATGAAACTAAAGGCATTGTTTTGATAATGAATTAATTTTAATGAACTATGCTCATCAAAAAAAAAAAAAAAAAAAAAAAAAAAAAGGCTTCCCTCAGATCCATGTACAGATTTCAGCAGCTTGGTGGGATATTATAGCCCAAGCCTTAAATCCCACTGTCAGGCAATGGGAGAACAAGATCATGAAAGCAGTGGAATTTAATGAATTGGATTCCCAAAGACATCAAATTAAAATGCAGTTGAGTGATTAACTAAATGCTATATCCACTCATAAGTTTTCCAATTAATCTAGTAAAATAAAAGGCAATGTAAGATGTTATATTTTATGGAGAAGATGAAATAATCTGTGAACAGAATCATCTTCAGGACACTGATCCCTAGAAAAATCATGCAGTGAGTCCCCGTGGAACACAGTTCTGGGCACATGAAGTAGCAGGAAGTGACCGGCAACAACTAGGATGGATTTACCTTCTTTTTTTTTTCCTTTTTTTTTTTTTTTTTTTTAAATAAAATTTTGTGTGACCAACCTGATTGCCTTCTGTCTTAAATTGCCTTCTGTCTTCTGGCTAATTTTGTGGAACAGGTGACAGCAAAGGATGCCATTTACCATGATTTAGCAAGGCTTCCAGCACTATCTCCTACATTAACGTTGTATCTAAGCTGAGGCATTACAGTGCGAGTGAGTGGACAACTAGATGGGTAAAAAGCTGGTTGAGTGGTTGGTCTCAGACAGTAGTTAATGGATCATACTTATCTGCAGGCTGGTAACAGTGGATTACTGCCAGGATCTACCTGGGGACCCGTTCTGTTTATCTGTTAACAGCTTGGGGGAGAACACTCCCACCAAGTTTGCAGCACCCCCACTGGTACCAACAGGGAGTTGGTTAAGAGGGAGCGAGACTTTGCACAGTGGTGAAAGGTGTGAGGATGAGCTACAAGGGTCATCAGCTGAACCAAGCAAGAGAGGTTCAGAATTTAAAGAGGGAGAAACTTCCTCCCCAAGGGGCCAGCTGCCCAAGAAAGCTGTGCCAGCTCCATCCTCGAGGTTACCAGTCCCAGCCCCACACAGCTCTGGGCAGCCCAGCCTGGTCTCAGGGCTGGGCCTAGGCCAGGGACATCCTGAGTACCTGTCCAACCTCTGCTGTTTGTGACTCTGTGCTTCTGTAGCTTCTCTTGAGATTTTTGATAAAACATTGGGTCTGTTGGTTGTCCTGAACTTCATAAAAGATATCATAGACCACAGAACTTTTTTTTTTTTTTTTTTTTTTTTTTTTCTTCCTTGCCCAGGGTATGGTATCACCAAAATAATTGGTGATTTTTGAAGCATTTTGATGGGTATCGTTTGTACAACTGTCACTTTCTGCATTCCGACAAATACACATTTAGAAATGATGCTAGGTTTTTGCTATTGAAAGGCTTTTATTATTACGTAAGTAGCTTTTAAACTACTTATATGATACACCAGATTTCACTAAAACCTATTAATGCTGAACAATATGTTACTTACACCTGAAAATTTAATCTACTGTGGACTCTGAACAGTTCTTAAAAATGATGTCCTTTTTTTTTTCTTATTTTAGAAAAAAGATAAAATCAAAGTGAATTAGAAATTCAGTTATTTGTTAGTTTAAAAAGAACACTTGCTAAGTAGCAATTCTACTTACTAAAAATTTAATTTATTTGCCTGAATGAACACTGAGTTAGAAAAAATCATTGTGAAATCAGCTGAACACAAAAAGCCAAGTGCAGCACTCAAATGCATTCACACAGCTATCATTGACTTGGGACAGGATTGGCTCAGAGTGTGAAAATGAATAAAACTTTGCCAAGGGAAGAAAAACTGAGCCAAATTTCAGAAACCACATCACAGGAACATTTCCCTGCTGTGCCTGTGGTTGTGGTCTGGTGGTCTGCTGAAGTGAGGGAGAACAGAGAAGCATGAAAATCAACAAGACAGATGTGTCTGCAGGCACCGAGCAGCAAGGGGGCTGTGCTGCAGTGGGAAGGTGCCTCTCTTAAGGTGCTTAAGAAAGACTACAAGTCTTTCTTAAAAGGTGAAAACTGCACTGGAATATTAAATAAAAATAATAATTAAATATAATATTTTTGTAATTCTTTACATTCATGTAAAGAATGATGGATAGGTGTGCTTTGTAAAAATGGCATTGAATGGAAATTTGCTCCCAGGAATGAGGAGCAGGATTTTGGCAGGGCTAGAGGACTTCTCCATTGGTAATGATGAGCTCTGCCCTGTTGTGTGGACAGTACAACAAATCTCATGCTTCTACAGTGATGCCAACACCTGTGGGCATTGATCTGGGCACAAGCAGCAGCCATTCAGCCCACTCTGACTATGGGTGTACTGGCTAGGAAATTACCATGAAGGCAACAGCAGCTACTCCGTGGTGTGAAGCTGTGGTGGTGGTAAAAATACTTAGGGAAAAGTAGGTGTTTCCGTCACTTTAGGCTTTTCTTTCAGCACACCACTGTACTGCCCCACATTCCCACTGACACGCTATGCAAATATGCTGCAAACATTTAAATTTCCCATGATGTGTATTAGAAATAGCGCTTATACCATTAATTAATGTATAACCCTTCCTGCCATGAAATATTCAGCCTATGCCTGATTGCTATGAAGAACGGGAAACCATGGTCCATCAAAGAAAACAAGCAGGCAGCTAGGTTGCAGTGAGCTATAAGACCCTCTGTCAGATGAGAGAAAGAGACCGAGAGCATGAGCTAGCTTTGAAGCCTGCACTTCTCCCACCAAGAGGGCAGTGCTTGGCCAATGATGCATATTGACTCAGCTGATTCAGCAGCTGTGTAGGCTGAGCACTGGCTGCAAGGTATCATGCTGATACAAGCTTGCTATGCCTGGATAGTGGATTTAGTGAAAAGTCACAGTATCCTCGCCTCTGTCCACTGAGGCTGCTTTTCTTGCCCACTGTACAGCTTCCATTTTAATGATGTAAACAACTGCAAAGCACTGATGAGGCTGTGCATTTGCTTTTAAAAATTACCAGTGTATTACAGATAGGTTATGTATAATAAAATGCAATGTGAGAAAATACATTTTCTTTGCCCATTCAAAAAATGCTATAGAGACAGCACAGTTACTGTTTGGCCTCCTCAGACACAACTGCTGGATGTTCTTTGCTACATTTACTTCATTTATACATGTTACTTCTTGCTAAGATTTTCTCTTAATTCTGAGCTTTCTGTATTGTTCAGTGCAATTCTAACCCCCAGGGAACAGCCAGCCCTCACTGCGCCCTGGCAATGTCTTTGGAGGGCAAGGACAACCAGAAATGAATTATGGATACACAGTGATGTCTCAATACATTTTCATGACAAGACTAGATATGAAGAAACTATAGTCTATGGCCTGAATAACATGACAGTGGTGAATTCATCAAGGACAGAGAGGCAGAGAGGCTGAACTTGTGCTCAACTGGTGAGATCATTTCTGCCATGTGGATTTTGCAGAGGTTGCAGTGGCATAAAATGAAACACCACCTGGTATCAGTTATTTAAAGTGAGAGAGGTGGCTCTTCTAATCTAGCAAGCCACACAGTGGTTCTTCTGCCCACTTTGATCATGTTACAAATAACTCCAAAGAGGCCGTGTTTGGAACAAGGTTCCGCTAGCATGGGACAGGGGACAGTCCTTCAGAGCTCCCTTTGAACACTCCGAAGCACTGTGTATCCATGCCCTGTAACTCCCTGCATGTCTCTTTTTCACACATCACTGTCAACCACTTCTGAAAATCTTAAGGTTATATATTTGCTCTTCTGTTTCTCACTGATACTGGCATCAGCTCTGGGAGATGAGAGAAGCCTCACCAAAGTAACTAATTAAAAAAGCCATTGTGGCATTGCAAAAAAAAAAAAAAAAAAAAAAAAAAAAAAAAAAAAAAAAA
>NC_048895.1:65581184-65603955 GCF_011077185.1 Oxyura jamaicensis | reverse complement strand
AAAAAAAAAAAAAAAAAAAAAAAAAAAAAAAAAAAAAAAAAAGCATGCCATATGAATAAAACACTCCAACTTCCATTTTTTTTTTAATACCCATCATCTCCAATTAATGGTATTTGTTCTGTGAGTACACCAGTATATCCTGTGGTGCTTGTCCATAAAAACAGCAAATTGAATGTTGACATTTCTTTTTAAGGAAGCTGGATTAAGAGCTTTCATTCTTCCAGTTTAACTAATTTTGAAAATAAAGCCACAGCTTTAGGGATGCCAGAAAGCCCAGTAAAACCTGCAGCCTCTTGCAGACTCAGAATGGTTGGAGTAGGAGGGAAGAAAGAAAGACCAGCATAAAAGACCAGGAGAAAAAGAGGAAAAAGTTTGGAGGAACTATAGTGCAAGAAGTAAGTTGAAGAAAGAGCCAAAAAGAAATATAAATTACCCTTAAAAATAAATAATATCATAATTTTTCCCAGAAATGCAAAACTTTGAGCCTGCTGATGGAATAAACTCATTGCTTGGTGCCATCTGCATTTGCTGATGGGAACTGTGTCTTGCTGGATGTGGAGCATGGAACATTCCTGAATACATTATTGCTATAAACTGCTCATAGATTAACATTTGCTGTCACAGAAACACTTGAATTAAAGAAGGAAATGACCTGTCATACCAACTTTACAAGAGACAATTAAATTCTATGCAGAACCACTGCAGGCAAGTAAGTGACTGACCCAGCAGTGATCTGAGAGCATTGCAAAATCTTATCTGCAAGCATAGATCCTGTTTGTGCCTGCAGGCAGCATACTCAATTTACAGCCAAAGCTGAAAGCCCTTTGAAAGTTGGCCTTTAAGGTCATACCCTCTGTCCTCGTGTCTGTCAAGGATTTGTCCCCTAGAGGTTGTTTCAGATTTTTTTCTAGTGCATGCTTGTCCAATTTTGTTGTCTGTTTTTTGGTGGGTATTCTTTTTTTTATTATTTTTTCCTCTTTTTTTTTTTTTTGGTTGGTTTAGTTTGGTTTGGTTTTTGTTTTCCCTGTGGCAGAAACAATAACCTTTGTTTGGGGGAGGCCAGATAATCAGATTTACATTTTTTTTTATCCAGTCTCACTGCTCCTATCTTGAAAATAACTCCCAATGTAGTTTTATACTGCAATTCATTATCATAGTATCTGATCATCTTTCAAGCCAAACAATGACAACAATGAAGTCCCAAAAGGAATTCAAAGAATCTCTGACATTTTTTTTAAAAAATGCTAAGGTGTGTGATTTTTAGCTATTGTGATTCAAATTGTTTGTTTTAAGAATTATATTTTTCCATTTTGCAGTTTGGGTCAGGAGGGTTAGGGTGGGATAAGAGGAAATTGGGGGGAATTGCTCTTTCTCAGCACAAAGCAGGGTGGTTCTTAGAGCAGAAAGTTTAAGATTTTACTGTGTTTCCTAAAGGAGGTGAGATAATAATCTCTTCTTCTTGTTTTCTTTTCCATAGCTGGATTCCTACAAGGAATGCTTTGTCCCCACACTCTCACAGACTTTGCCTTTTCCTTATGCTTTTCAGCTTGGCACTGCTATAGAACAGCTGTCTCTGCAGCAGATATTTTACCCTCTAAATGTTTGCATACACTTAGCACTTCAGAAGTGTCACACTGACAGTATTGAGCTTTTCCGGTTTAATATTTTACCATTACTTTCTCAATGCTCAAGGTTTTTTAATTTACCTGTTTTAGCTCTGTAAACTCACTGACTTGCATCCTTCCACTACATCTATTCTTTCCTACCATATGAACAAGAACTTTAAGTATCCTGCTAGGTAAATCTTAAGGCATTTAGAACTGTAAATCTCAAACCCGATAAAGGCAGAAACCTTATTTTGTTTAAAGTATTTACATTAATTAAAACTGCTAAAAGGAATTATTTTATAAACCAGCTAGTTTATAAAATACTGAAGCCAGTTCCTTGAGATGATTCTAGGAGTCTAAGAATAACAAACAAGACAAAAAATACTTTCTTTAATGGAATAGCTGCTAACTAGAAAAATAAACAAACAGATTCAGAAGGGATAATGGCACACTGATAAATGGATACAAGACATGTAGGCAATCTAAAAATATTTTATCGTTTTTCTTGGTTTTGCTTACTTTACATTAGTAAATTAGTCCATTGGAAATAATCCTTCATTTACAATATTGGAACTGATGGGAGTTCTGGCTAAAATAACTGGCTAAAATTAATTTTCAAAACCTCTATAAGTATGAATCACATAACCATGAGCCAAAAGAAAACACAAACTGAATTAATTCAGGTGTGGTCCATGTCAAGTTATGGATTCATAAACTTCAAGCTAAATACTTTTTCTGCTAGACCTCTTTTGGTATGTAACTGCTTAGCCTTTTCCCCTGACATACTCTGCAACAGAAAAGCACAAGAGCTCAGAGGCTCTTGCAGCAATCACTAGCCTTTATTTCCACTCTGTCTACATCCGGGTCATTAATTTTCCCATCTTCAATGCTGAGAATTAAAGTGCAATTAACAATTAATGAAACAATTCTGTTTAGTGAACTCAACAGAGTCTCATAAAATCATTTCCACCCCTACCTACACTCTTAGTGATGGAGTACGGGCAAGTGCTAATCTGTTGGCTATGTGAGACAAGCTGCTGTGCAGGACTGAGCAACAAAGCCACGCTGCATAGTATTTGCAAGTTGTCATTGGCAGTGAGGACTGTAAAGTACCTTGAAGATGTACTGAGAATGCTTTGGAACAATATTAAGATAACAATGGGAAAATAATTTGTCTGTTAATAAAATCAGTTCTTAATCAGAATTAATTTACATTAAAATGCCTTGGTTAAGTATAGGATTCTTCTGTTATACTGCAAAACACTGTTGTGGCTATAAGCTTTGAAAGTTTCTTTAGTGGGCAAGGGATTTCTATATCCTGTAGACTCTTTCTAGCAGTTAGCTGATTCTCTCCCTGCCCCCCACATACACCCTTCCCAAATACCATTATCCTAAACAATGAGGACATGTACCATTAAAGATAATTTGAATAAGTAGAGAAAAATTCAGAGTAGCCAAAATATGGATGCCTGGGAAATCTAGAGCAAACTCAGGGATGAGATTGCTGAGTTTAAGAGTCTGCTACATGGGCATTTTTTTAAGCTCTAAATTTAACTTAACTGCACAAACATAGATGTCTAGTGCATTTGAAATGTGCTGGGAAGCATGAGAAATGCACATGGTATGAGTAAAGATGTCACAAGGATCTGTGTAAGATCCATGCACTCCTGGGACAGCACCTGGAGGTGAGGTGGGTACCCAAACATAATGTGCAATTGATTCATGCTTTAAGGGTACGTGGCAACTTGAGAAATATAAATTTAGAAGTCTACATGTTGGTGTTTAAATGCATCTCAATTTTCTTAGATTCACATATTTGTCCATAGTGAACAAGACAACACAACCAGTAGTGCCTAGAGAGCAAACAGGCTGACCTGTTCGCAAGCAGCAAAATCAGTTGTCTAAAACAGGTAAGTAGTGCCATGTCATGTGCTCTAGGCACAGTGTTTGGTATCCAGCTGCTCCAGAAGGGTGTAGGCATCTTGTTTGTCCTGTGTCACATCTGACAGACAAATACAGTCATCTTAAATGCCCTAGGGCATCTCAAATGGCACTAGATGCCTGTTTGAGTCCACTGAGTCAAGCCATGTGTGTTTCTTTCATGTGAGCTTAAACTGAAGGTGGGTTTCAATGAACATAAGGTGAACTTACAAGCACCTCTTTCTAGAGATCTGAGAATCTCCTGTATCTCTGTGATTTTTTCCCAGCCCCATGTAGATGTCTTGGATATCCTATGTGTACCTATCAAATGGCACTAGCCACATTTTAAATATACACAGTTTCACTACCTGCAATTCATGCAACTAAATTTCATACTTAATGTCTCGTTAGCTCCTGTTTAGGCTTTTAGGCTCCTACATCCTGTGTATGAAATAGTGCCCCGTCATTTAAATATAACATGGTAGTCCAGTCTTTTTGCTTTTCAGTAATACAATCCTCCCCCCCCCCCCCCCAACTTTAAGGAACATGTGGAAATGCATTCTAATGTGGGATCAAAGCCATGAACACAGAAGTTACTAGATGAATGAAAATTGAAGACAATCAGCTCCTTTTCTTTATGTTCGAAATAAAATGCATGATCTTAAGATTTCTTACTTGAAGATTAATGTAGTCTTAGCAGTGTCTTGTTTAATGCACTTTTTAGCACACACAAAAAAAAACACAGCGCTGCTGTCATAGAAGATTTTCATCAAAGTTACATCTCTATTGTAGTATGTTATTCTTAGCAATTTGGAATTTTTCAAAGTAGAGTGACAATTCATCATTTTGAAGTGATGTTGTCATTTAAATTAGAACTCATAGTTTTTGTTTTTCATTGACACACACACACACACAAAAGACATCTAGTTTTCTATATCAAGAAAATACTCTTTCACAGATGACAGGAAAAAGAGGCTTAGGTGTTTGGCATATTAGAAGCTGACTGTAGTTATATTTCAAAGAATGAATGCACAAGGTAGAAATGTGGTACTTGTCAACTTCCTAATACAAAAACATATTTCAAAGCTGCACAGTTCAATTCACCTTGAAGAACTCCTTACCTAGTCTTAGAAAGAGCTCTGGTTCAGTGCACATCAAAATGGTGGGAGTTTCATAGTGGAAACACAGAACTTAGATCGATCTTCTCAAGGACAAACCCGGGCAACAGCTTTAGGATGTGTCAGTGGAGGAGAAAAAAAAAATAATAATAAAAAATAAAAAAGATAATATTCTAGCAACAAAATAGGAATTATTTTTGTTTCATATTATTCTTAAGAGTCTGAAAGTGACTGGTATTAGAAAATTAGGCGTCATACTCCTTCCACTGAGGTTCCTGAGCTGTTTATTCAGTAAGAATAAGCCCATGCTCTGCAACTGTAGCTTTCATCCACAGAAAAAGTAAAAGTTAGTGGTGGTGAAAAATATGAGACAAGAACCTCCAATATAGACCATAATGCTTGTGCAGCAAACTGCTTCAATGCAGTTATGCCCTTACTAAAATTCCTGGTGCCCAGATAGAAATTCCAACTACTGATGAAGGCAAGTTATTGAAAAGAAAAATAAATTATTAATTTAAAAGCAAGACTGCTCCTCACCATACCAAAATGCTTTCTCAGTAGAGTAGTCTCTTATCCTGGAAGTCATCCCACTGAAACTCAGTAGGAGTTCCTATGCAGAAAGATCCTATTTATTTCACTAAAACTGTTTAAAAGATGAAGGGTACTTGTGGAGTAGGGTAAAGCTCCACAACTATTATTGAGACAGCACCATATGCAGCAATTTGGCTGTGACATTAAAACCATGCACCCTGCACACCCTGGCAGATGACACTGTTAGACCGATATTGCCTGGCTTCTGACAATTTTCCAGCTTGTGCAGCTGTTGGGAACATATGGGCTTTAATGTTTCTGTGGTTAGTGATTCTTCTTTTTGCTCTTCCTTCTATAGAAACACACACACCAGCCTGGCTCTGCTGAGCACACTGAACATTAAAATAACAGATTTGCTTTCAGACCAGGATGGTAATGGATTCAACTCACCTGAATTATTGAATAGCTTCATTGCCTTGGAATAGATCTGAATGTATTGCCAGGTCTCTGATCTGCTTCTTTGTCACTGGCAAAGAAACAGATTTTGTTTGTGAGAGTATTCAGCTAGATATGTAGGAGAATGTGAAAACTCTGAGCTAAGGCACAACTTGCTTTCTCCAGATTATCTTGAAGATTTTACAGCTATGGAGACATTGCATTTTAGCTGGCTACAGTAATTTAGGTGGAAAGGTAGGTGCCGCAAATTTCAGTGCTAATTAAACAGAATTTTGACAGCAAAAGAAAGTGATATGCCCTGATTCAGAATAATCTCACTTTATAATTGGACTGCAAAAGATTATTAAATGATTCAAATTAATAATGGAAACAAACGTCAACTAAAATCCTGCTGAAGGGGAAGCAGTGCCTTTTATTAAAATTCATATTATTTTTTCTACGCATACATAGCTAGTGATATTCTTGGCTTATTTTGACAGAAATTCTTCAGATTTCTAGCTGGCTACTTGGGTCTCAATATGAATTTCCATTAGAAGCATTGATAAAATTGTTTTGAAAGCATTGAAAATTGTTTTAAATGAATGGAACGTAAACAACTGCATTATTTAATAATTCAGAAACATTCAAATACACATGAATCTTGGGAAATTGGTAACAAAACTCCAAAATGAAGCTCAGTGTGTAAGCCAGCTGTTTTCTTATTCAATGTAGAAAGAAAATTCAACAGTCTTACTTTTTGGCAAATCATTCTTTGGAGGCAAGAACACTAAAGAACAGAAATTGAAGGTTAATCTGATAGCCAAGTTACTTTAACCAAGTTATAAAACCATCTGAGAGGAATTTCTCTTTGTTTACAACCACGGGAAAAGATGTGCTTTGTTTACAACCACAGGAAAAAAAGCTTCTAGAATCCAGCAGTAACTGAGATAAACTCTTAGGAAAATCCCCGTCACCATGAAATTGTGTTTTTGTGAAACTGCTTTACCTAAAATAGCTCTTACACAGTAAAAAGCTTTTAATTTTAAACTATTGATACTAAGATACAGACCTGTTGATCATTTGTCAAATCATATTAACACATTCATTGGTACAAAGGTACAACTTTGTATGTGGGTAGTATGGTAATCACAATGAAGCAAATGCCTTAATCTGGTTGATGTAAGCACAAAGTTAGACTACATTAATCATACCCCTGTCTATTTTGTATCATTAATACTTCATACAGACCTATATGTATTTTTCTCCCATGAAAATCTCTCACAATCTTGTAAGACCTGCCTGTTAGACAGATCTCTCCAACTACTGGAAATTCTAAAATATCATGCTATCTTTTCTTTGACAACTGTTAGCTAAAAATTGCCACGGAAAAGTGTGCTTTGAACAAGTTCATGCACATTCATCCTGCAGTGGATGGGTTTCAATAAGAGGCTTTAATCTTTATATAATATATTTCTTTTTTTCAGATTGCTTCATCTTCTTTGATTTGATGTATAAAAATCACCAATGACTTTGGCAATATCTCTTTATACTCTTCAGCTCATGGAGATTAATCTCCACAGCCTTCAAAGAGGACACAAGAAACAGACATCTCTGATTTTCTTATGACTATATTTCAGCTTTCCCCACTACAATAAGGGTAGACCTCAACTGTCAAAACTAGAATATTAAGAGGTGGAAGTAGCTTTCATTAGGTCATCTACGATTTTGCCATTTCAGAATTGCTGTCTTTCAAGGACTTTTCTCCAAGTGAGTTATAAACAACTCAGGCCATAAAAAGACTGAGGAGGCAGAGAACAAAAGATATGAACTTTTAGTCTCTATTCTCTGATTATTGCTAATGGTTTTCCTTCATTTGAGAGCATCTTTAGTAGTCTGCTTTCTATTTTCAATTATTTTTCAATCCCCCCCCCCCCCCTTTTTTTTTTCTCTCTTCTCTAGAGAAAATCAAATAATTAGACAAATAGGAAAATCCTGAACTTTGCCATTACCCAATTCATTTCCCATTTGTGTATTACTGGTTTGGATCATAAATTATACTGTTTTGCCTACTGTCTTGATTTGTCTCTATGCAATTCAGATGCAGCCAGCATTAGAAGATATATCATAGATATGAAAAACATAGATTTAAAAAAGGAAAAATTCTGTAAGAGTGTTTTTTAATTAAAACCCTTATCTCCTTCAGGAGCATCAATGGAGTCATGTAGTTTATGGCCAACAGAGGAGATAGGATTATCTTGGCTTCGTATCCTTACAGCTTTATTTTTTTATTTTTTATTTTTATTTTCTGAGCTACTACATCCACTGTATTCTATGCTTTTTTAAATAGAGTCAAGCAGGATAAACTTTAATTACAGGCATTTTTTGCTGAAAGACATATACTAGAATCAAATGAATGTGCTTTTTTAAATACATTTTTATTAGGGATGAACTAGAGGACATCACATGACCTTCTAGAAAGTAATTTGTGGGACTGATGAAATATGTAAAGATGAAAGATGAAAATATGAAAGATGAAATCAATGAAGCAGTAAAAAAAACTAGCAGCACAAACCATAGCCTACTAAAAACTTGTGGGAATTTAGAGTTGGAATGATGAATATCAAGAGCTTTCTTTAGGTGGGAATACATTAGTGCAAACAATTACAAGAGTGAACACAGTATTTGAGGTGTAGTCTCAACAGTGCCATGTACAAAGGGACAATCTTTCTAGTCCTGCTGGCCACACTGTTTCTGATGCAGGCCAGGTTGCCATTGGCCTTCTTGACTACCTGGGCACACTGCTGGCCCTTGTTCAATTGGCTGTAAACCAGCAATCCCCAGGCCCTTTTCCTCTGGACAGCTTTCCAGCTGCTCTTTGCCAGGCCTATACCACTACCTGGAGTTGTTATGACCCAAGTGCAGGACCTGGCACTTAACCTTATTGAATGTCATGCGATTGGGCTTGGCCCATTGATCCAGCCTATCCAGATCCCTCTGCAAAGCCTTCCTACCCTCAAGCAGACCTGTAGTCCCACCTATCATGTTATCATCTTCAAATTTACTGAGGGTGGACTTAATCCCCTCATCCCCTCACTGATAAAAATGTTAAACAAAACCCACACCAGTACTGAGCCCTGGGGAATGCCACTCATGACTGACCTCAGCAGTATTTTTCTATGTCCTAAACACATACAGTGCCTTTTCTGGAAGTGACAGCATGTGACAGTATGTCCTTAAGTATCATTATTAATCTATAATTTTTCTATTTACTTACTGTAAGGGAATTACAATGTTTTTAAATACAATCAGATCTCAGATGATCTAAGTACCTAGTTTTGCTGCAGGTGAACACAATCCCCAGACAAAAACATTATGGCTTGAAATACATGTTCTGAAGTTAAAATTATTACAATAGTTGTTCTATAATGTTACCTAGAAGGAATTGACCAATTCAGTTATAAATAAGTGCTCACTTCAGATAGAGCTGATTGACACCTTTAACGAAAAATGTCTATGTTGTACATTTATTGACAAAAGAATGCAACATATTGCTCCCAAAAGAGCCAGGACATTTGGATAGAGTAATAATAATGATAATAAAGAACCTGGAAGAGAGTTAATGACAATTAATTAGTTGTACTAATAGACCTTGAAAGCTCTGGGGTGCTAGCCAAATTACTATACTATGTACATTTGGTACTTCATATATGATACAGAAATCCTGGTAAAAGAGGAAAAAGTAAGGACTGACCTTCGGAGATGTACTTGCTCTTGGTGAAAGCTGATTGATTGTGCAGATGTTCCAAGCTGATAGATAGCTAAGCGAACATTTCTGTGACATATCTTGACTTTCACTAGAAAAATAAAACCAAACACAAGTAGTTAATCAGTTTGTCAAAGTCTGAAAATGTTATGGCAAGTATATATTATAGACCATGATACAAAAAACCTTGAAATGTATTTCAAGATTCATTACTGTTTCAGGTGGAAGCCTTTGAAACTCACTACTTTCAAATTCTTGGGTATTCACTCCTGAGAGAAAAGACGAATAACCAGAATGAACCAAAAACTTCTGATGTCCAAGTGACAATTTTTACTTTTACAGTTAATTCTTACTTCCATGAACCTCTTTGTTGTTGGTAGATCCACAAAATATGCATGTTATTTTTAACATGTAATATAAAAAGTGCTTATTTGCAGTTGTGTGTGGCCATATGCATAGGCTGATAGAGGTATAAGGAATCAATGAAACAAAAAGACTGTGGAGGTTCCTTTCAGTTTGATGTGGATTAATATACAGGCGATTCACCGCTGCAGCCACAATGGATGCACCACCACAGGCACTGCTACTACAGGTCTGCCCCCTTCTTCGGCTCACAGTTTGCCTTCACCCCGACTAAATCTGATCTCTGAATGCCAGCTGCAGCTGCCTTTAGCCTTTTGTAGCAACGTCTATTCACAGCAGTGGCACTGGCACCAGCGCCAGCGCTTGCCCTCCTGGCATCCAGGGATGCTCCTTTATCTCACACCTCCCCCTAGCGGGACCTGGCGGGAAGAGTGAGCATCCAAATCCCTCCTTTTATAATCCTCATGTCTTTAAAAAAATCTTTTCTTACTAAGCTTTACGGTTGAGTAAAATCATGTATTGTCTGTCATTCTTCAATAATATGGCCACGAAGAAAACATTTTTAAAAAGAAAAAGATCTAATTTTTGAGCATTTTATTCGGGACTTAAGGTATGTTTTCACTGCTTTCATATGTTTTCCGAGTACAGAGCTTCTTTAGATGTGGTCCAAAGCTGAGTAAGGATGATATGGAGGCCCGTATGTGCTGTCCTTCAGTGTCTTCCAGGTTAATTTGCTGTGACTGCAGATGACACTATTTCTAGCCACCAAAACTTAAAACCCTGCTTAGGACTGGGTTGTTAAACATGTCAGGCATTTTGCCCAGTAGCAGTTATTCTTCTTGGCACAAACTCAAAAAATGTGTCTAATATCTATCTGAAAACTTCATTTGCAGAGCTGCACAGAAATACAAATGTAGTAAAACCAGTAATTAACAGTGATGTAAAGAAAGATTACATTTCTGCATAACATATAGAACTAAGATAAAAATTTGGCTGGAAGACAGAGATTTCTGATGCTGAATTATATTTTATGTCTTTCTGAACTGTTGTAATAGTCTGGAAGCTCAAAGTCAGCAGTTGCTGTATCTGGAGGCACCTAATTTTCTGAGAAGTTCCTTAATTGCTTCCTGTTGTGAATGCATACAAGCATGCCAGTCTTGAGAGCATGGAGCTGCTTGATGTCTCCAACTGTGGAGTCTGAGTAAGGAAAGCACCATTCTAAGCTAGAATAGGATTTTTGTTTGTTTGTTTTGTGGCGATCATCAGTATGATTTAAATGATTAGCAGTGAGTGCAGTGCTACAATCCTTTTATGGATCTGATCTGCAAAGCTCATTGCTATCCTGCTTTCCTGCATATTCATATTATCTTCGAGAATAAGACAGGTTATATTTGTTCATTCTTTCATTGTTCTTGCTTTCACCCCTAAGCTGAAAACACTGGCAACCAATATTAGGTATATGGGAATAAAACTTCCTCAGGACAACTTCCAGAATAAAGGAAACAAAATGTTTTTGCCTACTTTGCAGGGGAGCCAAAAGACATTCCACACATTTTTAAGTGCATAGTATTGTCTTAAATGCACTTCCCTAGATTTCATGAATATTCAGAGTAATTATATGCAATATATACTTAATTCTCAGTCACCTGTCCATTTTTAAATGTACACATATCCGCTATTGGGGCAAAACTCTTTTTTTTTAAAAAAAATAAAAAATAAAAAAATAATTAAAAAAAAAGCTCATGGTGAGTTGTTGCAGCAGAGATCAGTGGTAGAAGTGAGCTTTTTTTATGTTGGTATATAACACCAGAGCTTCTAACACACGTGCCAGAACTTTTCAAGTGTAGTCTATGGGTCAAGAAGATTGCATGTCAAGGACTTTTACAATTTCACACTGACTTCTACATTTCCATTTCAAAGGCTAGCAGAGACTCTATTTGTTCTTGATGTAAAATTCCTACTGAAATCAAATGGTATTGAGGGCAGGGAACAAAAGTTGAATAAGTAATGAAGATCTATTTATCTGTCATAGAAACAAAAAATCATGCAAGGTGCATTGGTATCACTTGACTCTGCATGAAATCATAAAATTATCTGTGCTTTACGTAACAGTTTCATGAAGTAATCCAGAGATTTTACTTCAGTTTTAGCATTTGCAAACTTGCAGTTTTTATTGTGTTTCCCTTTTCTGTACCTAGGATTGTACCTAGGATGTACATTTGCTAGGATCATTTTCTAGTTTATTCATCTAATGATGATCTTCCTTGATCCGTAAACATTTCTGACAGTTTCTTCTACATATATCAACTTAACTGGCTTCATGCCTGTGACTACTTTTCAGTTTTTTTGTTGTTGTTGTTTGTTTTTTTTTGTTTTGTTTTGTTTTATTTTGTAAAAAAAAGGAATTTACTCAGAGAAGTATAAACAGGGACTAAAATTGTTCTGAAATGGAGAAATCTCTCACAATTTCCATTGAACAATGTAAAATGAGCAATAAAAAGCATTATTGGGCTCACATAGATTGTATCAGCTTGTGCTTTGCCCATTGGAAATTGTCAGAAGTATGTTTTCTTCAACACCATGCTATGAATACTTACCCTACTTTTAAGAGTGTTTTTGGAAAAGAAGTCAAAAAAAGCAAGTTATCAGTGTTCTGGATTCTAAATTTTCAAAAAACATAAAAATAGCTTTATTACGCAGTGTGTTGTGAAAGTCTTTGGATTTCTGCCTTGTATTTTTTCAGATAGTGAAAATTTTTTAAATGGTTAAATATGTTACACTGATTACCCAGATTTCCTCAAATTTCATTATTGAATTACTGACTTTTTCACTGAGTGGCAACAAAGAACTTCTAACAATATTTTACATGAAGGAATGCTGTTCTTGCATACAAGTTCATGCTCACTGTTTAGAGTACATGCATGAGCAGAGATGGACAATCAGTTTTTATCTTCTAAACCTTTTGTGAAATAGACAAGAGAAGAACCTTGGTGTGTCACACCTCTGTCTCTCTCTGTCTCTCTCTCTCTTTTTAATTTGTTCCACCAAAAATGTAAAACCAAAAAAGATCAATACTTTCCCAAGGTCATAAAACTACATTGGCAAATTATTATGACATGAGTTTTGTATTGTCCACAACATAAATTCCTATTACAGAGCTTCAAAAATATGTTTAATCAAAGATATATTCATATATATCAAAGATACATCATCTTTACTTCCTGAAAATGTGACCTTCTGCAGTGAAATTGAGGCCTAATGAAAACAGTGGGAAAACAGATAATTGCAAGGTTAAAAGGCTTACTTTCTGCCTTAGTGGTTTGAATGCTTAGCTGGGTGAAGAGAAGTCAGTCTTGGTTCTTCCCATGGGGATTGCTTCTGTGTGTGGTGTGAAACTACCAGCAGCACTAATACAATACCACCTCTCATTCATTAGACAGAGTTTCTTTGGCTTGTCTTTCTCTGCGTGAAGGAGTGTTCCCCTGGGAGAGATGTCATTCTGCTCCTGCTCCTGGGGTTTCTGGGCATAGTCAAAGAAAACCAGAACAAAATTAGGAGGTTTAACAACACAGTATAGGGCTAAAATTCTGGTTCAAACAGAAGTCTGTTAATACTGTGTAAATATATATATATTATTTCTCAGATTGATTAACTTTTCAGTTCTTCTTCCAAAATAGCACAGCTTTCTCTACAGGATTAAAAGATCCATCTTTTTTCTTTTCTTTTCTTTTCTTTTCTTTTCTTTTCTTTTCTTTTCTTTTTCTTCAGCTGTTCTCTGCCCTGCTAAATAAAGCAGTGGCTTGGAAATCTGAAGATACAGTTTTGACACTTACAACCTCAGCAGGAATTGCAAGCAAGTTGACCACTCTAACGGCAAGTGTACTGTTCACTGAATAATTAGCAAAATTCTCAGCAGTGGCAGAAGCTGAATAACAATTGGCCTCAGCTGGGAAGAATCTCATGGCATGGACTTGTTCTAAAAATATGGCAAAATGAGGCCTCTATAGGGAGGGAGGTGGGTGAGCCTCTAGTTTTAGCCAAAGAAAGCATGGGAGGTGGGCTATGGGAAGCACATCGAGGTGTGGATCTTGGCACACTGAGCCCTGCACTGTAGGTGCTGCCTGAACCTTGCAGGGGTTCAGAGCTTTTCCGGATCTCAGTAATAATGAGGGGAAGGTTGTGGGCCAGAAACTAGGAGTTGTGTGCCTCAGCTCCACGTGTGTGCCATAGGATCTATACCCCACAGTCAATGTCATCCTTAATGCATACACTAATCACCCTTAAGAAACACTCGCTCACGTAAGGACACCTTTGTATTTCACAGGTTTTAATATCTGACTGGCTTTGCCTATGAATTTCTGCTTAGGTTTTAGATTAATTTGTAAGATATAACCTTGATTGACTATGAGAACCCCGAATTAATTCTTACATTCCTGTCCTTTGAAAATATTTTGTAAATATTGGACAGCTTGAGATTATTGGTACCCATTTTGGTTTTCATTGTAATCAAGTTTACAAGAACTAGGAGTTGGACTTGATGATCCTTATGGGTCCCTTCCAACTCAGGATATTTTATGATTCTATGAACTATGCTTATGGATAATATACCAGTATTAGTGTTGAGGACAGGTAACTGAAAGTTAGTTGGTGTTTTTGTTTGTTTGTTTTTGAAGGCAGCCTCAGACAGTTGTAAAGCTGCTGTGTTTTATTATTTAAAGTCTACATGTAAAAATTAACTCTTAGTTAAGGTACATTAACTACTTAGTATATTATAACTACTTTTTCTCAGTTTATTGAATTGATTTTTGTTTGTATGCTTTTAGAAAGATCTTGATATAATGTAGTTAGTATTAAAGTTTAATAATGGAATGATATTGTTCTCTCTTATGTGCTGTTTTCCCTTATGCATCGTTCATGCTTGTTGAACAGTGTTAGCAATAGCTAACAAGAATTTCCTAGCCCACATTGTTGAGTCAGGGAATTTTACATTCTTTATGTCTAGTTTGTACATGTCATTAAACTGCAGATACACTGTGTAATGACTACATTGTTGTTATTGTTAGTGTTATTGTTATTATTGTTGTTATTATTGAAGTTCAGTTCATTTTAAAATTTCTGAGAATTTAAACAAATGAAAGTACATACCTCATATCACATGTTCTTTGCTGCCTGGGAAGAGTATTCATGGATTATACTGGGAAATTCTTTTCTGGGAAAATCTTATAAATAACAGAAACTGCTAATTTCAGTACATGAATTTTCCAGTTCTTTTTCCCAAGCTGTTCTTCTGGGAACCCCTTAATTAGTAGTATTTTTTAAGCAATTTGTGACTTTACAAGCTGTCAACTCTATTAATGATTTTTATTCAATTTTATGTAAAGTTTCTTGACGTTCAGTTCTTTGCAGACTCTTTCATGTCTAAAACACTGTTAATCCTTCAGACTTGTCAAATGAAAGGAGCCTCAATTGATTCTGGCCAGTATATATGCATCTGTACAATAAATGGAGACTGAGTGGTATAAGGGAAATGAGAGAGAAGCCCTCAAATGTTGATACCCTCAGACATCCCTGTGATGCTATCAAGAAACTGACCAGGTGAGCCTCTAACTTTCAGGCAGGAACATCTCAGGAACCCTGCCTTTGTCTTTCAGAGCCCATTCTCTTAGGGGATATTAAATTTCTCAGCCCAAAAAACTTAAAGCAAGAGAATAACTAATCCTTTTTGTTTCTGTGGCAGCCACATGGGGAGATGTTCAAATATCCGGCATAAACTCTTTGCAGGTGAGTGAACATGTTCACTCAGCTAAATGTGTATGAAGGAGTTAATCTGAAAATGATTGGATGTACAGAAAAAGGCTTCCCACAATCATTTATTAATCTGGTAATGAATAGAAAAATAAAATTAAATTCAAATGTATGAAATAACAAACTAGAGCCTATAAATAATTTATTATAGCTTTGGTTTTGTATTCTTTTTGTGTGTGCGAGTGTTTTCATTTTGTTGTTTTGTTTTATGTAGAAAGTGGTAGGAAAAAAAAAAAAAAAAAAAAGGACTTATTTCTATATATTAAATTATTTGTATATCACCATAAATAAAATGCTGATTTTGATCTCCTGTATAAAAATTACTTTTGGTTAGACTTCAGTGTTTACTTAAGTATTAAAGCAGCTCAATTTATTTCACTGTAGCCAACAAAGTAGCCCAAATAAATATAAAAATACGGCTGTATGACTAAAACACAATGACTCCCATTATCATATTAATTTAAGTGTTAAGTGAAACTCTGGGATGATTTAAATGAGAAGATCAAAAGAAAATAAAACCTGAGGATTTTCTGAATACAGGATGGAAAAAGTGAGTTTTCTTGAGGAGAAGGAGCTCCCCTATTTCATTGTTGCTCTTCTAATATGGCCAAAGTAGACAGACAAACTTTCTGTCCCACAGTTCAGCCACATGTGGAAAATTCATCAATCTCTCCAAGATTTCAAAGACTATCACAGCAAGTTGGTTGCTGTTTGTAAAACATGAATAAAAAGTATTACATTTTACATCAAAATCACTCATTTTTTTCTAAACATCAGGAGCACAATAATTATTGTACAGCTGATATTCTGTTTAGTAATAAATTATTTTTCATCAGTGAAGGTGCAAAAGTGTTTTCAGCTGGGTAGGAATTTGGGGGAGTTACCTGCTCTGGATTTCTTTTATTCATATAGGCTTCAATGTTTATGTTTGGCTGTATGGCCTTTATTCACATTGCTGGGTTATGTAGATTTATTGACTCCATTGAGATTACTCATCAGAGTAAGTCGCAGATGGTGTCAATACATATTCTGAAATTTTGTTTCATTTCACTGCTAACGTATTTGATCATTTCAAGACCCCCTGAAGAAATTTAAAGACTATTTTTTGAAAGACTCCATTACTTCCACACTACATTACTCTATGTTTTGAAAACCTGAACTATCCATATATTTTTGGTGTTTTGTTTTGTTTTGTTTTAAAAACAAACAACAAAAAAAACTTCCCATCTTTTGGAACAAAATGACTGGAAAACCACAACATCAATAGACAGAAATAATAGATCACAAAATACCACAACGCCATCTCAGTGCAGGATTTATGAAATTGAAATGCAAAATGAAATGAACAAAGAGCTTAACTGACATTCAAGATACAATATAACAAATGTTTATTTTCACTGTGTACAGAAGGTGGAGCCAAATTCATAAAGATCTGTGAGCTCATACTTCATTCTTTGTTTGAATGGTTTTCTACTGTCTTTTTAGAAGAGCAGCTTGCTCTGAGGAGATATTGATTGGAATAAGTTACAATGTTGGAACAAATCCTTTAAGACCAACCTTTCTGGTGTCTAAGATGCCAGTAAGGACCTTTAGAATTCCTTGGCACAGGTGAAGAGCTTCCAAGCCTCCAAGTATTATAACCTTTCTCCCTTTCTGTCCATCAGTCAACAGTGAACCAGGAATGAATTGATATTTCTAAATGTAATAAAAGAAAGCGAGTGAGTACCGTGAAGAAGTTGTGGTGACATCTTGCTAGTATGAAGTGGCAGACAGTAGCACAAAGGACAAAAAGGACACAGTTACCCCAAACTTTAAATACTGTATCTCCCTTCTCTGTGATCCTCATAAATTTTAAAAAGAAACATTCATTTTCCTTTTTTTTTTCACTGGCAGTTTATATTAAATAATAATAATAATAGAGAAAGGCAGGAAGAATAATTTTGTGCTTAAAGGACAGAACCAGGGATTAAGAAACTTGACTCCTACTCCTGGTGGTGTCATAAGCTGTCTATGACTCAGAAGAGCTGCTGATATTCTCCATGACAAACTTCCGTATCTGTAAAAGAGGTTAATATAACTTAACTTGTTCTGTGTTAATGTTTATAAAGCACTCAGATTCTAGACAGATGACTGCATAGCAGGACAAAATATTTTGAAAGACTAGTGACTATTTGCTAGGCTTAATGCTGCGTACTGGACTCAGGTCTGATGGCATCTGTTACTTCTCCACAATTTCATTTGAGGTGCTTCAGTCTTGAGAGGTTTCCAGCATGTTCTCTTTTAAAATAACAGGGGTACTTTTTTTTTTTTTTTTTTTTTTTTTTTTTCCAAGCAGACTGGTAAGAGCAGGATCTGTCTTGTGCTGACTAAGCCTCCTTTTTCCCTGGGGAAATAGCCCCATAGCCAAGGACTCTGAGAGACTGGTTACAAGAATGGCAAGCATGCTCACTAGGAGAAAATCCAGTGATTATCCTACTTTTTATTACTAATATCCTTATTATTGTCAGAAATCATTATCTTATATGTCATGGGCTGTGCCACAATGTGGAAGTAGCTACTGCCTTCATGGGTGACAGTTGCCTTTGCTTTGAGGAACCGATGACCCTTTGAAACTGTTTTGCAGATTCAGCAGTGCCGGGCACAGCAGCTTCCAGCGGGATCCAGACCAGCCTCTCCAGCTGACAGAAGATGCAAGTGCTGTGGCCAGCAACTTCCAAGCTATATTATATTTCTATGTGATGTAAGTTTCTTAAACAAGCAAAAACCACTGTCTGCTTTAAAAAACATCATTAGTCTGCACATTTATATGCTTATGTAATCAAGAAATACCACATTATTGTTCCTTGGACATTCCGAGAAGCTTTACCTCAATAAGACATGAAACAGGGCCACGTATTATTCACAAGCCTGTCTTGAAAGCCAAATGTGTGAGAAGGGATATTGGTGAAAACGTGCTGAAGCTTACGTGCCGTCCAGGGACATGGGTGACTACACAGCTGCCTTGAGATGCACCCAAGAAAATCTGCATTGCATGTGTATGTTAATTTCAGTTTACTGTACAGTTAATGGACTCATCTCTGAAATTGCACATGAGGAGGACAATGATGTACATGGGAGTGCTGGGAAGTAAATTTTGCAAACAAATTGCAAACAAGTGAAGACGTGCTTTATGTATTAAGAGCTCCATAAGTCACAGACATCATTAACTGGGAGTAGATTGTGAACCCAGTGGTATCAGTGGGAAATTTTGTAATAGTCAAAGGACAGGAGAGTCTTCCAAATGAAACATTCACTAGGGCTTTCTGGGTTATCCAGGTTACTGAAATATTTCTGAGGAAATATTTGGAGGAAAGACAAGGAAAAATGTTTCTGTATAGAATTTTGTATTTATGTTCAGGTAATAGAAAGAAAATAATGGACCGAGTTGTGAATTAACCATGAATCTGTGTCAAAGGCTGTAAATACTAAATAATCCACTGGATTTTATAGTCCCTTCTGATAAGTCTGTGTAGAAAAATAGCACCAGTACTACGGGCTCTGAACTGTTTCATTGATTGAGCTGGGGATTTGTGATGGGGTGGACAGAAATCCCATGATAGTCTCCTCGACGGTTCAGTCACAGGAGGCACGGGATGGAGCCTGGGTTCTGGTGCAGCCTCTGGGTCGCAGTGCGAACGTGTCCTTACTGACAGTGCCGTAGCCTGCCAAACCAAACACAAACAGGTTCTGCAGTCTTAGCATTGCCACGCTAAAAGATTTCTTCACAAGACAGTGCTGCTTGTTCCAAAAGGTAGAATGTCAGTGGAGGACATTACTGGCCCCAGAGAGCTTGGGGCTCCCAAATCTTCAGTTCTGCAGTGTCTAAAGAGTCTGTATTCTGCAATATAAGGCTTCAAACAAAAGTACAATCTTTTTACCCATCTCTTAATTAAAAACAGACTTGCAAATGTCTCAGGTCTGATACCTCCATGCTTTTCTCTTGAACACAGTTTTAGCTGAAGAGGGGGTTGAGTGAGAAACCATTTTTTCAGTCTGAAAAGCTTCTTTCCATTTGCGATGCAAATGAGTGCAAGACTTTTTGGTCAACTTGTGAAATGGTGGATCACTGCTGTTTCTGAAACTGAATATGTTCTGATAAAAGGCTGTGAAACGTGATCATGGAGACATACTTCCAAACTCTTAAAGACATCTTCAAGGCATTTTTGTCAGGACTCATAATTCTTCCTAATTCTTCACTGTATCGCAGTGGAGGGGAGGCTTGAAATACTTTCCCTTTTCATGTGGATAATGCTGTATCAGAGCCAAGTGTTATGTTTATTATTGCTGCAAAATTATTCATCCCTAACATACGTGTTTTACTTTTTTAAAGTAGACTTTGTGAGTGTTGGGCTTCTTGCTAATATTGTTTATTTAAGTGGAGAAATACTTCTAGGTGTTTCTTTTAAAAACAGAATGCTCGAATAATTGCAAAGCCAATACAGGAACGTGCAGGGAAAAATGCAAGATCAGGCAAGCTGGACCCTGTGATCTTTGAGAGGGAATGATAGCATTGTGTGGTTGCATGCTATAATTTAAGGGGTTGGGGGGGAAGGGAGTGTTTTGTTCTGCTGGTTTTTCTGTTTTTAGTGTGTGGTTCCCACCCCCCACCCCCCCACCCGAAAAAGCACTGCTTTCCTAAGGGGCAGCTTTTTCAGCACAAACACATTGGATACCTCAGATCTCCTTGTCTCTGCATCAGCATGCATGTTTCCATGTCGTTAGCACTTTATACTTTGCATTAGAATAACCAGAGTTTTAGGGGGCAGTAGCAGGAGCATTATGTGTACTCCACTCTCTACCTACAGTCATGAAGACAGTGTGGCACTATGGCTTGTATATTACAACGTTTTAATTCTGAAGAAGGTCCCACCACCTTTTAAGCACAGAGCTCCATTTCTTCCTTTCCACTTTCCTATTCCTCAAGCTGTAAAGAGAAAAAGCAACCTTAAAACAACACTCAGAGAAGACGAAAAAAAGGTTTCTTTCTGCCATATGGCTTGGCCAAGCCATAAACTTTTACACTTTTTTTGTGTGTGTAAAAAGGAAAAAAAAAAAAAAAAAAAAAAAAGCTGTCAAAGCTAACAGCCAGAATCAAAGTAAAAGAGGACAAGCTGGAGAAAAAGCCATCTTCATCTGTAGCTGGAGGAAGGAGAACGGAGGGTGGACACTTCTAGTGCATTGGCTCTTCTTCTCAAACAGGAGGCAGTGTGGTCTGCTGCAAACGACTCCAGAGCAAGAATGACTGTGTGCGTCTTTCGCAGCTTCAAAGCTCCCTGATGAGTGCCTTTCTAGAAAGATCTTGTCTTAGTTCTCTCATCTAGTGAGTTCAGGGTGGAAAAAGATTAGGCACAAGCTGCAAAAAAAATGAGCAGGAATATCTATGTTCTGTTATAGAGTGATGTTCTTTACCTCAAGAATAAATTGTAAATGAGGAGCTTCACTTAGGAACCTCTCAGTGACCACTACTGGACTTCTCACCTTTTTTATAACCTTTAAAAAGAAAACAAAAAACACTCTTCCATACTAGTTAAAATGGACGATCCCAGAAATATCCCATTAGAATAAGAGGAACTGAAACTCAAACGAGGCTGGCACGATCCAAAATGCAAAACTTCATTAAGAACTATTAAACCACTGACTGCATCTAGAGAAGCTCTTAAGCAACCCCACAGAGGAGCTAATGCCACATGACAGACAAAGTACAAGACTGATTCCTAATGTAGTTTGGACTCCATGTGTGAGGAACTTAGCACACACACCAAAATAAATTATTCTCTCTTCTGCAGAAGAGGCATTTTTCAGGGAGCATTTAATCATGGACTGGTCAGGAGCAAAGCCAAACCAGCTTCATTCTGACTGAATAGATCAGCTTTGGAGCATGCTTTTATTCTGTAAAAATGTGTTGAAAAATTATCAGGAGCATTTCTTCTCACAGTTTAACTCTGAATTTCTGAACTGTGCTTTATTTTCTGAAATTTCCTGGAAAGAGTTTCCTGGAATGTGAGATCATTTCTGCATTTCTCCCATGGGATGCATGCACACACAGACACACAAGCAACAGTTAAAAAATGTGTGATGGATATATCCTGTCGAAACAAACACTTCGGTCCTTGCGTGTACTTTCATGTGTGCACGTAAAGGAAATGGACCCGAGTAAACAAACCGATACTAACAACAAAACGTAAGGGGACTTGAGAGGGCTTTCTCTCTACAAAGTGATCAGGAGACGGCGACAGCAGTCAGGCAGCCTACCCCCAGCACCCGAGAGGTTGACGCCGGTCCCCCACCCGCAGCATCTTCCCTCTCCCGGCCGGGCCTGGGCCAGGGCAGGCCTGGAACCGGGGGCTGGGGGCCGGGGGCCTGCCCTGGCCGCGGTTTTGTTGCATCAGCAGGAGCCGACCTGAAGGAGCTCACGCTCTCCTCCTGGCCATCCCCGTTTTCGCTGTGCCGTCAGTTCTCGCCCTCCTCCCCCACCTTCCTCCTCTCCATTTGCAGAGTGCCCCTCCTCCTGGGCTGCTACCCCTCCTTTTCCCCTCCTCTTTCACAGTCAGAGGCTTGAAAACTTGTTAAAAGCTCTCCCAGTGTTCCAAGTTAGAAAAAACTTTTACGAGGTATCAGCACTTTTCTTTCACTAGTGGGGAAGGAAGGATGAAAAATACAAAACAGCAGTAGACTTTTAAAGTTTAAATAGACAGGTCTGAGTGCCTGAACCTGCTCTTCCATTTTACTTTAACCCTCCAGAGAAGTATCCTGATCCAGCTTCACTGCTGATCAGCAAGGGTAAGTTGAAAGTTTTCCTTTCTCATTTTTTTTTTTTTTGTGTATACCTTTTTTTTTTCTAAAAACTTTTTTTTTCCACTCTATAAACTTCATGATATTTCGCTGATGGTCGAACTTGTTGGGGAATACAGAACAAAACAAAACAAAGCATGCGTTCTCCTAAAGGTTTCAACTTACAGGGATCATTCTTTGCTTCCTTTTGTCATATTTTTATACATTTCTGAAAATAAGACCCGACTACAACTTCTAACCATGCTCCATTGAGAGAGGAACTGCGGTGAAGTTATGCCTGCACAGCTGGGACGCAGACTTGTTGCTCGTGTTTCAGGGAAATCGCTGCTGTGTACTTGTCTCAGCCTAAATGAACTCCTTTAAAGAAAAAAAAAAAAAAAAAAAAAAAAAAAAGGAAA
>NC_048895.1:65576751-65581084 GCF_011077185.1 Oxyura jamaicensis | reverse complement strand
AAAAAAAAAAAAAAAAAAAAAAAAAAAAAAAAAGGAAAGAAAGAAAGAAAAGAAAAAAAAAAAAAAAGGTGCTCTTCACTCTCCTCCGTTGCACTGAAATCCCACCAGAAGTTTGTAGCAGTGAGACCTTGTCCCCAGCGTGCCCCACTTACACCCCACGCATTTGGCTTCCCTATGGCAGCCCTGACTGATGAGACTTGCTTGTGCAGAGCAAGGTTCTTAATTAGGTGCTTTGTTAAATGCTGCAGCTACCTACCAACGTGGTGACTTTCACGTGGTCTTTCAGATTATTTTTCCCCTTTTCTTTGAAAACAGATGTGATAAAAGCCAGACGTGGGTTACAGAGTTTTAACCTAGTTTGTATATAGTTACTCTGTTTTAGCAACCTCAGTAAAGGGATTTTAGGGAAGGAATGTGAGATATCATGATATGCCTTACCACGTTGGCAATGTCTGTGAAAGTCTTGGGTGGATATAAATGAAAGCTGTCTAGGAAGAGCTGTGAAAGAATATACAAAATATGTGTCATAATCCCAATATGACACATTCCTTTTATATTACCTTGAAGGCTTAAATACTTTCAAAACGTGGGGAAAAGGAATGCTTGAGCAGCATCTCTTGGGGAACTCACAAGCTTTTTAAATTGCAAGACTTGGAGTGATTTTGTATTGCAGTTGTTGCTTGCTGCTTGCCAGCAATGAAAAAAACAACATGAAAAAGGAAACAGCAGGAGAAAGGACCTTCAGCTGAAATACAAAGCGCGGGATCTATCTTATCAAGTAGCACGCTCTACTCTTTAAACAAGAATATTGTGTGCTTATGTCTGTCCTTACGTTTTGCCTCATGATAACCAGCAAGCCATGTGTATGGGCATATTTTGTCTGAGGAACTCCTTTAGAATTCTGTACATGAAATTCCTGAAAGCCTATGGTAATGGGGATAAAAATGTCCTGCAAACACCTCGTGCCTGACTTCTGTGTGTGCTCGTATGTGCGTTAGCGTATAGGGAGCAAGTTGGAGGACTGGTGTGAAGCTTTCATCCTGCCATTTTAACATCTGGACAGCACACTACACTGGAGAATTTAAGCCTCTAGTCTTTGAGATGTTTACTGAAGTGTTTCCTTCAAAAACTTCAAAGCCAAACACTGGCGCTGACCCATGATACCTAACAAGCATACAAATGGGAGAAGGGTGAGCAGCAGGCTGAGTTCAGGAGGAGGAAGAGAGGGACACAAGCGATTTGATTTGTGACATAAATCTGAATGCTTATATATTCAGGAGGGCAAACAGATTCAACATTGTAAAGTTATCTCAGCTTCCATGTAATGCAAGCCTACAAGATTAGTTTTATTTGTCTCTGAAATGAACGCCAGTTTAGGCCAAGGATTCTTGTGGGCATGGGGAAGGTTAGATGACATTGAGCAATATCTGTTTCATCAGATACATTTTTCTCCTTCTCCAGTCTCTGGTACACCCCACCCCTCCCTCCCATCCCCCCCAGATGTTACCCACAGGATATATCTCTCATGGAGGCATCTGGTCTGTTATTTATTCTATACACGTACTTGTTAAAGTTCCAAATTTCAAAATCTGCAAGTATGAACGTCAGAGGGCTCGAGGCCCCCTCAAGGAATTCGGCATTTCTTTTAGTTCCAGCATGAGTCAGAAGAGGGATGAATTTGGGCAATAACGTAGAGGGTAGACATGACCTGTACCACTAGAGAGTGTTCAAGAAACTGCTTCTGGCTGCTTTGGGTCCTTTTGCAACTACATTTTAGAAGTGAATTGGCTGTAGAGAATACTACATGGGAGAGGCAAAGTCGATGGGGAAGATCCACCGGTGTCTGACCACCACCAATAAATACCAACAGACAATGAAAAGAGCAGACAGCTAAGACACTTGAAATTGTACTTGCTGCAACCATTGAGAGTGTAATCTTTGTCCAGCAGATTAAATGAACAGCACCTTTCCAGGGGAATGTCTAAAATACATTTGCTAATTTTTGTGAGATTTCAGAAAACTATCTTTCCCTATTCCAACTCATCTAAATGCCTTCAGTTGTACATCTCAGCTGCTTTCTCTCTAGTGCTGGTTACTTTTGGGAAATGCTCAAGTTGGTTGATGTTCAAGGTCCAGAAGCTTCCCTTTTGCTGACTACTTAATTTTTGTGTGCTTGAGTTTTTGTAGGAAAACAAAAACTTTGTTCTGTTTCTGACTGCCTCAGCTGCACAACCCTGTTTTAGATCCCACTCTGAACCCTTACTGCTCTTCCGTCCACTAGCATGTGACCTTCTAACACTGTAGTCAAACCTGGACGTATGTATTACCACAGCACTGAATTTATATTATTCTTCCTGAAAAATATGAACCAGATGGCATGATGAAAGTTGTCCATAAAGAATAGTTCTAGAATTTCTTAATTGTGGCTTACAAATCAAATTTCTTATATATGTGGTCATCCAAAACCCTTTGCAGATGAATGCTGTCATATCTCCTTCTGCTCTTTGTTTTTGTTTGTTGGTTGGTTGGTTGGTTTTTTGTTTTTCTTTTTCTCTATCTTTACCCACACACAGTAGAAGCTGACAGAAATCCACTTTTAAAAAAGTTAATAGGTCTGCATTAGTCCAACTCAAATAAATAAATAAATAATCCTGTAAGTAATAATCAGTAAGAACTCATGGAATGCACGTACGCATCATCACCCATATCCTTAAATTCCTGAAGTGCCGAAATTGTACAGTAGATCAGGTCAAGCTATGTTATTTAGTGGAACTGTTAAAAGAAGTGTAATTGTTAAAAAGAGACCTGAAGGCTGAATAAATAGTTTTAAAGGTAATCTTCCATCAATTTCAAACTATTTACAAAACTAAAATACTTAAATATTTGTTTAATGAAGAACACCTTTTTATACCTAGTAAACATATTTTGTTATCAGTTAATAAAAATGGTCTTTCAGTGTTCTGAAAATGAACAAGTTAGATCTGATGAATGAGTTTTCTCTAAAGCAAAATAAAGTACTGTGTTTCATAAAGCAGCAGAATCCACTTAAGCAGAGGAATAATATGTTTGTGCCACCACAAAGTTATCTGATTAACAGCACAATGTTTTGAATTGATGTGGGTTTTTATCACTGGCAAAGGCTAGCGTGTAACTGATCTCTTAAAAAAAAATAATATATATATATATTTTTTTTCAAAACTATGTATGAGTAATTCAAGCATGGAATGTTTCCTCCTGGAGTTTATATTGCCAGAGGATATAAATGAAACTTAGCTACTTTGCATGCTGAAGCAAATTAAAAAATAGGTAGTAAAATCTCAAAATATCGCAGGTGTGGGATTAAGTAGGTCAAAACTGAAGTAAATCATGTTACATTAAGGGACCAGAGTGGAGTATAATTAAAAAACAAACAGCATATAACTGCCTAGAAATAACACGTCCTCTGTTTTCTTAATCAAACTTTCAATCTGAAATAATATTTAGGCAGTAAAAATACATAGAGTCTGAGGAAAGTCTGTCAGTGCAGTAGTTTCAAATCATCAGAAAGCTGACTAATTAAATCAAGAAGCTGTTACTTGAAAAAGGCTCCTTCTGTCCACTTCCACTTCTAGGACACGGAGAAAATAGTTTGCCTTTAAAACAAACTTCACATGTTGTATAGTTACAGACTGTTCTCTGTTTTAACAATCTCAGCTTAAGGAGGAACGTGGTAACATTGCATTCCAGCCTTTTCAGAGACCTCCATGCTCATGTGCTGACTCCTTTCCTACCAACCTGAACCAATAAAGACAAACTAATCTTTCTGGGGAATGACTAAACCTAGGAAAGACTAAAAGAATATGTCAGAAAGAAACACATTGTATATCTCTCTCAGTAAGGCTTCCAGATTTAAAGTCTGAAGAGGACCTCATCTGTTGATGGGACTTCAGTCATGTGAAGAACTAATTATGTGAGGAAGGGTCTGAACACCCCAGTAGGTAAACTTCCTCTACACTTCAGAGCAAGCTGACTAAGTGGGGAAATGGCCCTGGGATATTTTGCAGGAGTTCAAAGATAATTGTCATCTCTGAGCTCTCCGAGCAAGTACTTTAAACACTTGTCTCCCATTATTCTCTTAGACTCTTTCCGATGGCAAAAAAGATGGTGTATTTTTTTTATTTGGCATAGATTTCTATGATTGAGTTTGCCAAATTTATAATCTTGTGTTTCCAGTGACTCAACACTTCTTGAAAGAAAATCTCCTTGGTGCTAAAATTTCCTATTTTATGAATTGTCCAGAAAAGGTTTTATTGTCTTTTTTTTTTTTTTTTTTTTTTTTTTTTTTTTTTTTTTT
>NC_048895.1:65565309-65576651 GCF_011077185.1 Oxyura jamaicensis | reverse complement strand
TTTTTTTTTTTTTTTTTTTTTTTTTTTTTTTTTTTTTCCCTTCTATAAATGACCTGCACTAGGGAATATATCCATGATGTGATGGGAAGGAAATCATTTGAACATTGTCAAAACTATTAATACTGGGAAGAGATTACTCAGCATGCACTGAACTAATACCTCTGCCGAGCAACATTTACTTTAAAAGGGAAGCTTTTTGCTTTTTTTTTTTTTTTTTTTAGATGCCCAATTTCACATGCTTATTCATGTGGGGCAAGCTAAAATGTAAGTTTTTGTCCAGAAAAGATTACCATTTTCAAGTTCATAAAATCCCTAGAGTGGACTTTGTTTTTCCTAAGAATCTAGAATGTCAAGTTAGAATATTTCACTTGTTTCATGTCACCCTGTGTATTTCCAGATATGTCCAAGAAGCTGCATGTGTCCCAGAATTCACACTTTAAACTCAAGGAGACAATTTAAACTTGCAGTGTTCAACATTTGGAATGCAAACTGCACGCCAGGAGTTGCCTTAAAAACAGAAAGTGCTCATTTACCCTTTTTTTTTTTTTTTTTTTTTTTTTTCTGGCTAGATCTTTTTTCCTTTCAAAGCAAAATGATGGAATTTAAATGTAAAAAGATGCAAATACAAAGCCGGAAAGACAATAAATTAAGCAAGACACAGATAGCTAGGGAACCAGTTCTTCCAATGTAGTGGCATGAGCTTATCTGCACCTGATACATTTAATATTTTTGGTTCCTTCATAAAAATATGGGTAAAAATACTGATGTTGATCTTTGTGCTGCAAATACTAATGCATACATTTGGTTTAGAAACCTTTTTTTTTTTTTTTTTTTTTTCTGAAGTTAAGTATAGTAAAAACTTTGCATCATTAAGAACTATACTCTTAAACGTATCACACACAGTAACTTGTGCAATAGCTGAGTTTAATGTTGCCATAGGAAATTTAGCACACTTTTGCAATGATTAAATTTTTGGTATCTGACCATAGTATTGACTTAGTACATTTATACTATGTTTTGCTTTTCTATTCACTTAAAGAGTGAATAGAAAAATCACCATGAATGAACTACACATGAGCAAGATAAATCTTTCATTTATTCTTAGCATATTCACGCAGTGCCATTAAGCATTTCCACATCCTGTTTCAGTAGTGTGTCACAGCTGTTTTCTGCCTGAGGCAGGTACTGGTCATTGAACTGAGGCTGCCACCAAGAAGGCTGATTTGAGCAAACCACAGTGGCAGCCAAGGGTTTTCATGGACTTCTTGAAAACTGAAGTGAAATTAGAAGCCTTTTTTTCGCTGTGTTCTGAGACATAATATAATATTTATCTTTGAAGTTTCCCTTACTTCCCACTCTGCCAGCAACTTAACTAAAACACATGAATTAAAACAAAGCTGCACCACTGCACTGTGTTAGCATTGATCTGCGTGATTCAGTGTATCAAAAGTATTAAAGAGCTGTCTCAACCATCGCTATTTTTTTTCTTTGTTTCGTTCTTTAGCCAGCATCCCGTGAAAATGGGTGATTGGAGTGCCTTGGGAAAACTTCTTGACAAGGTTCAAGCTTATTCTACTGCAGGAGGGAAAGTATGGCTGTCTGTCCTCTTTATTTTCCGAATCCTGCTACTGGGGACGGCAGTCGAGTCTGCTTGGGGAGATGAACAATCTGCTTTTCGGTGCAACACTCAACAGCCTGGTTGCGAGAACGTCTGCTATGACAAGTCCTTTCCTATCTCCCATGTGCGCTTCTGGGTTCTGCAGATCATATTTGTGTCTGTACCAACACTCTTGTACCTGGCGCATGTGTTCTACGTGATGAGGAAAGAAGAGAAGCTGAACAAAAGAGAAGAAGAGCTCAAGGTGGTCCAGAATGATGGTGTCAATGTGGATATGCACCTCAAACAAATAGAAATTAAGAAATTCAAGTATGGGATTGAAGAGCATGGCAAGGTGAAGATGCGTGGGGGACTGCTCCGTACATACATCATCAGCATCCTTTTTAAATCTGTCTTCGAGGTGGCTTTCTTGCTGATACAGTGGTACATTTATGGGTTCAGCCTGAGCGCCATCTACACCTGTGAGCGAGATCCATGCCCACACAGGGTGGACTGTTTCCTCTCCCGTCCAACTGAGAAAACCATCTTCATTGTCTTCATGCTGGTAGTGTCTTTGGTGTCTCTTGCATTGAACATCATCGAGCTTTTCTACGTGTTCTTCAAGGGTGTCAAGGATCGTGTGAAAGGGAAAACTGACCCCTACTCCCACAGCGGCACCATGAGCCCTTCCAAGGACTGTGGCTCCCCCAAATATGCTTATTACAATGGGTGTTCCTCACCAACCGCCCCCTTGTCTCCCATGTCTCCCCCAGGGTACAAGCTGGTTACTGGAGACAGGAACAATTCCTCCTGTCGTAACTACAATAAGCAAGCTAGCGAGCAAAACTGGGCCAACTACAGTGCGGAGCAGAACAGGATGGGGCAGGCTGGCAGCACCATCTCCAATTCGCATGCCCAGCCCTTCGACTTCCCCGATGAGCACCAGAACACTAAAAAGCTGGCGTCAGGACATGAGCTGCAACCCCTCACCATTGTGGACCAGAGGCCTCCCAGCAGAGCCAGCAGCCGAGCCAGCAGCAGGCCCCGACCTGATGACCTGGAGATCTAAGCTTCTTGCTGCAGTACTTGCTCAACTATGAAACGACATGCATGGGAAGATGCAGTCAGTGCTGATCTTGTTCCAGTGGAGGTGGTACTTAACAGTCTCAAGCAGGAGATTTTAACAATCATGTTTAAAAAAAAAAAAAAAAAAAAAGAAAAGAAAAAACAACAACAACAAACAAGCAAACAAACTTTTAAAATACTTGCTGGTTTTTGGGAGGGATGTGGGGTTGGTGTGGGGTGGTACAATACACATTGGTATTTAATGTAGCTGGTTTAAAGAATTTAAATACTAAAAAAGAAAAAAAAAAAAAAGGAAAAAAGATAAGTAGTCATTACTAAGGTAGGGGGTTGTTTTTCTAGAAAGGCTGTAAATATCTGAGTGTATGTGTATGTGCGTACTATTGTTTTTGTTTCTAAAGAATCTTCTAAAACCCAATAATAACTGAACTCACATTTGTCAGGGTGAAGTGCTGTCTGAAGACGAAAACGTTTTTCCTATTCAACAAGCAAAAAATCCAGGATTGCCTCTGATCATTTCCCTGTCAAGAACATTCCATTCTTAAAAAGTGCACTTTGAAGGTAAACTTTCCTGCATGGTCCTCCAGGTTGTTGAAAGGCTTCTGTGAGGACAGTCTACAACTCAAATTTCAGACATGGCCCACCAGGAATTACTTTGGTCACCTGTTTTTCCAGCCCTTCATGCAGGTAGATTTTGTGATGTGCGTAAGTGGGTTGGCTCCATGCTTGTAGAACCAGCAACCAGAATCTCTTGTCCACAGTAATATTTGTGTCCTGCTGCTCACGTACAGTCTAAGCAGCATCATATAAAACCCATTTTGCTTCCACTTGCAGATTTAAGCATTAAGACAGGCAAGTAAATGACTTTAGTGAATTTTGTCACAGCTTTTTGTATTTTAAGGGTGTACATACATGTGTGGACATAGAGGTAAAGGTATACACAAAACACACTCAGAAGCATATGTTGAGAAGCATACGCACACACTTTACTTGCAGTTGACACTTTCTCGTGGATATTGTGAAGATATGGGCCACTGTGGTGTTTACATTCTCTGATTCCTTCAATGCAAGTGAAGCACATGTCATATATTTTTTTAATTCTATATAGTATTTTCCATGTATCCTAAATGGATGCTTTTTAAAAAATAAAAAAGGGTCTAGTCCTGGATGTCTTGCTCTGGAAAATCTCTCTTTTAAGTCAGTGGGAGTTTTGCCTGAACAAAGTCTACAGGATCAAGCCTAAGGTGTAGCGAACCATGTTCTTGCTGGCATGAATGATTTTCTTTTGTAGAAGTTAGGGATGGAAAAGACCCATTAGGTCATCTAACCAATCTCCCTGATAGGTAATAATGATGCTTGAATGATAGAAGTTGTAGTACTGTAAGCAAGCTTTAGTCTTATGTGAGAAACTTAGAAGAAATGCTTTGTGCTGGATTAATAATAAAATATGCCTACATGACTTTTGCAGTAACTGGTATTTTTCTTGTACTAAATATTCACATTTACTGAACTGTAATGTCCACTCCAAGTTTGACAGTTAGGTCTTTCTAGATGGCTCTAGCAACTCTAGTGTTTACACTTAGGTTTTGTTTGAAATGCAAGTGAAGTTGATTTTAAAAGAGTACAATTCTAGCTAATTTATTTGAAATATATGCTAAAGAAATCTACCAGTTTCTTCAAATGCATTGCCTCTTAGCTGAACACAGATTGACCAAGGAAATACATAGCTTGGTTTCATTTTGCAGCAACACAGATAAATTGTTTCATTTACTACAATATATGAATTTGTTTGACATTCCATGTTAAACTACTGTTGTGTTCAACTTCATTGCATGTTTGCAACCTTAGTCCATCAGATCATGTTGTCTGGAGAACATTAGTCAATAAAGTTTTAATTTAGTATAAATATATCTTCTAATTGTCTTTTACTGTTTTATATGTCCATATATCTTTTGTTTCAGTATTATAATCCAAACTTCTTCCTTCCCTCTTCATTTTCCCCCTGCCTTTCAGCAGTAGTCTTGATTTAATCCATCTGGATTTACTTTGCATTGAAATTTCACAGAAAGAAATTCAGATACCCTCACAACACTGGAAAAATAAGCATTGTTTGTGACACTCCTGGAAAAAAGTCAGGCTCAGCATGAACTACTGTAATGCAAATCTTGCCATGAGCTTCAGAATATATATAATTATTTCCAAACTATTATAAAAAATATAACAGTAAGATACTGTCACACAATTTTTAAAGCATTTTTCTCATGCAGCCTAGATTGTAGATTATTAAATCATTGCCCCACATTTACATTTCTGCATGCAATCAGAGTGTTTGACTGGTAGTCAGTTTGAATTTCTGGAATAAAATCCTCAGCCATTCAGACTCAGTGGGAGCAAGGCAGTGATTTTGATAAGGCTGGGATTTCATCTAATGGTTACTGCTTCACCTTTTATATCCCTGTCACTAATGAAGATGCCCAGTGCTTGGCTTTCTTGCATTGGACTCTAAAAGAAAGATGGTTCAACTCATTTTTTATGTGAAAAATCAAAATATAATGGTCATGGAGTTATCACACAGCTTTCAAATTTAAAATTTGTTTGGCGATTTAAGTCCAAATTTCCTACTAGTAAAGAGGGGGAAAATATGCAGGACAATGCTAGTGGATTCACAGCTAGGAGAGATACTATACAAGCACAAACACAAGGAATGACTCCTTGAAGTGTTTCTTAAATAATAACAATGAGTCATTTTAAGCTGGCTTGTCCTAGTGCATCTGTACAAAAGGGAAGAACATTCCAAGCATTTTGTGAGGATCATCCCCTTGGGAAGGTGGGTAGAGAAACATCCAGAGAAGGGCTCACCTCTCACCCTGAGACAAAATCTAGTGTCTCTTAGACAGGCTGATTGTCAGGTACATCCCGAACTATGGACTCAGTTCCTTCAGGCATCTTGACAACTGATAAAAATTACCACTGTAGTACCAAGGCTGAGTCATTTTTGGTGGTAAGTGTGCTTAGGGCCAATTCTCCCACCTAGGTTTATTTTTGTGGAGTATATTTCTTGTACACTATCTCTGTTAATCACAGAGATATAATGTTGTGTGCCATTCATCCAATTCTTTATAAACTTTCTCCCAGTGCATCTGTGTAGCAGCAGTTGCATTCTAACTGCAAATGATGTAAAAAATTTGTGCGATGATTCTAGCATATATTGCTAAACCTCTCTAGAAGGATATGTCAGATACTGAATTCAAACTGGAAAAGGAGTTGTAAAAATACACATTTCAGAAGGTAACAACAACAACAACAAAAAAAAGTATTATGAACAAATAAACAATAAACAGCAAGAAAAACAAAATTCAAAACCAGTTGTACTAAAAGCCTGTGTTGATGTTTTGTGTAGAAGTATTTTGAAAAAAGGCAAATTTACCCTAAGGCCTCCATCTTGCCCCAGTAGTTTGAAAAGTCTGTAAAGAGTAAAGTTAGAAGGATAAAAGTTAAAGACAGCCTGAAATCTATATGCAGATCATGTAATTTCAAGTTATTTTAAATACAGTGAGCACACACTGGAGCTTCTTTCCTATTTTAGAAATGAAATTTCCATATTTAAAGTGGAAACTATTATGTCCTGCAGTAGTAGTTTGAGAACCAGGACAAACTTTCTGAGTGTACCTGTCACACCCTCTGAAACCAGTCATTTTTAAATGATGTTAAACCTACTGTTTCAGAAATAAGGCTGTTAGCAATGCTGCTATGTTACACAGGATGACCAGCTCCCTTGTGTATTGCCATCATGCTGGCATTTCCCTCCAACTTTCTCTGCAACTTGGTATTGATCCAATAGAATAATAATAATAATAATAGTGATGTAAATATTTGACTATTGGAACTCAGACCTGGGAGTTGATCCAGATCTGAACTTACCTTGACTGGTTCGTGTGGAGTTCTGAGTATGTCAGGTCAAAACCTTTTCAGTGTTGATTATGGCTATTTCTAACTCACTAGGTCAGGGCTTCTTTTAACTCTTCTTGTAATTCCTCAGTGATTACTACTGCTCCATTTTCCAGAGTTCAAACAAAATAAACCAGAGATTAGGATTTACCTGTCTTCTGTATAATTTTCTTTTCTCTGTTTACTGCTAATCTGGACTTGGTAGTACCAGGCTTTCTACTGAGCTCATGAACCACCCTAATATACAGTAATTTTAAAATGCGGTGTATCATGCTGTTATTCATATTGACCATAATCTCCTTGAAGATGTCTTCCTTTCCTTCTCATGCTATTAACTCCAGATATTTGCAGCTGAATCTACCAAAGGATTCAGATGACTGAGGTGGAATGAATGGCCCTTGACAATTTCTCTGCCAAACAAGCAAACAAACAAAACAAAACAAAACAAAACAAAACAAAACAGAGTTGTTGAAGCTACTCCTTTATTACTTTCTTTTCTACTGCCAACATAGGCAATAAGGTTGGAAGCATAAGCCACACTTGAGAAACCACTACCTAGACGTATTCTCTGTCCCAGTCCCTTGAAATATTTGAGAGTCCTCTATTTTATTGTAATTTATGATCAAGACTAGTTTTGCACATAATGGCTCCAGAAAGAGAGGACTACAGGATTAGCTCTACGAAGGCATGACCGCCTTTCCCTGACTTAAACCACATGCTTTTGACTGTGCCCAAGGACATATTCACACCCAGACTCTGTCCATCTTGGAAAGTGTGTCAGATGAAAATTACATGATGCTAGTGCATCTCTAGATTAAAACAGGAAGAACTCATTGGTCATTCTACTTAATTTCAAAGGTATTTTGGTAGACACACAAAAAAGAATGCTTGTTTTAAATTTGTCTTAAATGCTTCCTAACATATAGCACTATGAGGAGACTTTGAAGCCATACAAACACCCTGCATGTATGCACCCTAAACAATGTCTATGTGTACTATGTCTAGAAGTTATTTAAATAGATGCAGCTACTCAGTGATCTGGTAAGATTAACAGCCTCCAAAATGGCTGCCCTCACTCTTTTCTCATGGTAGCCAAAATGCTGCATCCAGTTTACTGGCATGCTGGAATTTGCAATGCAAAGACACCCTGGGCAAAGACAGACATGTTTTTACAGGGTTCCTTTTAAGTGCTGAAGATGCATTATGCTAGAAGCTAGAGGCAGAGATTCTGGGACAGGCTGTACTGGGTTAGTAATAGACAGTAAGTGGAGTCAATCAATCACAAGTAAAGGCTTTCTCGTGACTGTGGACTCTCCTGTCATTTCAAAAGACTAAGTCTCTGCTACTATGTTGAAAATATGTGAATAATAAAATGAGATGTGAGCTTAGACTCATATAAAAGGGAAAATGTTCAGACATTTAAATTGCTCCTTGAAGCAAGCCTAGACCACAGTTGCATACTTCCCATTAGAATTGACAGGAAACCTAAGTAAATATTCACGAGTTCCTGTGTTTCACTCATTTAAATCAATGTAAAAGTTCATTTCATTTTCAGAAATAAACATATTGGATCCATAAAGAGATAATTATGACATCTAATTTTCATTAATATAACTGTTAAGGGAAAGCTTATAGGTATAAGCCATTAAGTCTCGAATGAATGACCACTTGTATGTGTGCAATCATACTATTTCCTCACAACTTTCTTTTTACTGTAACTCAGTGTAGAGGCAAGTTTATGAAAAAATAATCTAAGGGTTTCCTTTTTTTTTTTAATAAACAGACAAGTTCCATAAATGTAATGAAATTCATAAGGGTGTGTAGAGTATTGTATAACATATCTAGCTCATCTGGGTTGAGGAATGAAATCACTTTGCCTCTCATCCTTTTTGGAAAGGTTTTCATATTCCAGACACCTGAGCAGTTTTTCCATGCTGCTGAATGTGCCTCTGTGCTCACTAGCTCTTCTGTGAGCTTTGCTCAGATGGGAGTCTTTGTATCCTCCTCTTTTTCCTTCTTTTTCCATCCAGCTGTGTAGGGGAAAGCATGAGCAACCCCAAATACGTAAAGAAATATAATGATGACTGATACCAAAACAGTGCAAACATGGAATATTCAATTCTCTTTTACACATCTATAACTAACTGAGTAGGAAAACAGAACTGAAAATTTCTTAGGGGATTAGAAAAGCCTTTGGATAGTTTGGCATCTTAAAACCACCAGTCCTTGTTGAGCCAGGCATTTTCAGTTTCAGCTTTTGCTGAGTCATAAAGTTCACTGCATTTGAAGACTGAGGTATCTTGGCTCAAAATTGAAGTTGTTCTGGAAAAGTTCAGACCTTCACTAATGACCATATTTGCATGCTGTTCTCAGTGGCATTTACATATAATAGGACACCCTCCACAGGGAGGCCTCTTCAAAACACAGGCTCTGCTTACACTTTGAATTTTCCCAGTTTTTTATCTATTCATCATTACTTCAAAGTGTTTTGCTGCAAGTACTCTGCCATATATTTTGGAGACTCATTGTGGTTGTTTGAAACCTGAGTATTTAGCCACCTGTGAGATTGTCACCTGGCTTTTGTGTGTGTAGGCAAAGAGGTATTACTCAGGTGAGAATCCTACATGGTCCAACCTGGCATACTTCCGCTGAGGCCAAGGAGGTTCTGTTGAGTGACGTGAGGTGAAAACCCTGCTCTGAACTTTACTGTGTACCTTCTTCTTTTATTGAAGTCCTTTTAGTTTTATTTCAGGAGCAGACAGAAGATCCAAACATGAATCCATGGGCCTTGTGCAAATTGCTGAGGTCTAAAATGATCTCAGGAAGTTCTGTCGCTTCCATTTTGGTTGTTGGCACCCACCAATCCTGTGGCTTTTGACCTGGCTATAAAGCTCCATCCTTGAGTTTGAGGTTGGATATTCAATCAGTGCTATCAAAGTGTGTGCATGTTGGGAGAGTGAGTTTGGATTATTTCCTGTAGGATTTGAAAGAATCAAAGCAAAATAGTCAACCACTGTTCCTTGCCATGAATAGCTGTAAAAGTGTGAAGGGATTTCCACATGACTGCTAGTGAAAACTAAAGAAATTCATCCTTCTTCCATTTTAGCTGTGTCTTCAGCTGGGAACTGTAATATCCTGTTAATTTCCTTTGTCTTCTACACTCCTCCCATGCAGCCATCTTCTCCCACCACCCACATCCTATTTGCATATCACTTATGCAACACGTATTTAATGTTTTGTACTGAAAATGCTCACAAAATAGTGATTATTTTCCCCTTGCATCATGTGGTAATGAGGACTCCAATGTCTTAGAACACCCTGCTTAATTAATTAATTTACAAACTGGTGTTTCTCTTATTTTACAGCATTTTGTTCAGAATGAATCTCTCAGGTGTTTACAACTATAACTAAGTTTTGGCTGACAGCTTAAAAAGTCATTCTATATTTTTCCTAATAGCATTCCACACCTGCTTCAGTCACTTTCTTTTTGATATTTTATAATTAAGGAAGACAGTAGAGGAGCTGAGGACGGTAGTTACCTACCTTACCCAGCTGCACAGATGCAGTGAAAGTGCAAGGACATGGAGTTTCTCCAAATCTTCCTCCAACCTCAGTCCCAAAGGAACTTAAAGCTAGGCTTACTCTAATGATTGTTAACACTATATAAATAATGATAATACCTGGAATTGCACTGATACAGCACTTTTCATCTTCAAAGAACTTTGAAAACCCTATGTAATTAGCGTGCTCATCTTGTATGATACTGCACAAACTCTAGTTCTACCCACTGTGGGAGCCAAAAAGGGAATCTGAACAGCCACAGAAATTATACGTAACCTCCATTATCACTAAAAGACTAAATAGAAAATGCTGAACAAGGATATTTCAGTACTCCATGAAGGAGGAGTATCCACAACTAGGAGGAAGCCAGTCTCCCTAAGATAAGGAAACAGGAAAGTTTTCTTTGCTGGTAATCTACTACTTCAGATCTCTAAACACATTTTACCTTGAACTTTGTCTCAGTCAAGCTGGCAACAGATCACAGGTAGATTATCTCATTATAGGGAGTCTTCATCTTCATGTGACTTGAATATATCCATCCTTCTTTTATTAAAAAAGCTTTAATATGAAGAAGTCTAAAGGGGTGCAGACATAATAAATAGAAAATTATATATGTTTCTACACACTTTAGTGAGACTCCCGGGGAACAACTTATCCATAGTATACCATTGGAAATTGACAATCCAACTAAGCATAATCTAATTGTAGTATTTTCCAAGCATTTTCAACATGTCTACAACAGCTGCTTGTGAATATTGAGAAGTTCACTCACTCTTAAAACAAGCTAAGTATCTGCTGGAGTTTATCATCCCAACATGCGTTTTCAAACAGTCTTCTCAAAACTGCACCGTTAACAAAGGAGAAGAAAAAAGTGCAATAGTAGCCCATTCAGTCTGGAGAATATAATACCACAGAGCAACAGAACATTTTGGACAAAGTAAATAAGGAACGCTTCTGAACTTTTATCATTTCCATCTTCCCCAGACACTCATACAGTAATTATCCTGTATTTTCTCAGCAGAAAGGCTAATGTGCTTTCTTTCTTTTCTTTTCTTTTCTTTTCTTTTCTTTTCTTTTCTTTTCTTTTCTTTTCTTTTCCTTTTTCCTTTCTTTTCTTTTCTTTTCTTTTCTTTTCTTTTCTTTTCTTTTCTTT
>NC_048895.1:65485691-65565299 GCF_011077185.1 Oxyura jamaicensis | reverse complement strand
TTTTCTTTTCTTTTCTTTTCTTTTCTTTTCTTTTCTTTTCTTTTCTTTCCTTTCCTTTCCTTTCCTTTCCTTTCCTTTCCTTTCCTTTCCTTTTTTCTTTTCCTTTTTTAAATAAACTTTTCTGATAGAGATTTAATAGGGCAAGTGGATGCCCTTTTAAACCATAATATATATGAACAGTCATCTGAAGAATAATCTTGAGCCTAGATTTAAAAAGGTGTGATCATGCAGAAATAATTTTCTTCCCATGCAGTCAACGAACACATGCGTCCACATGCTGTGATTTTTTGCTCCATTTTAAGATCTGTGTGTGTGTATGTTTGTGTGTGTTTTATTTAAAAAATGGTGCTCTTCCCTCTTATATTTAAATATCACACAAATCATAAGCATAACCATAAGTCTGAATGAGGTTTTTAGCGATGAGTGATGGTTTGGACTCAGTTTCTTTGCTTTTATTTTTACTGCTCATTCCATTTGCTTTAGGTGAAATACATTCTCTCTATATGTAATATTCAACATATTTTTAGCTACTCCTGTTCTATTTAAGGAGGAGTCTACAGATGACCTCAAGCATATCAGAGGTACATCCTAGAGATTCATCTTCATTTTCCCGTGGTGCATCGGGGCAATTTTATCGGTAGGGCCACAACAAACAGCCATCTGCAAATAAAAAATAATGCTCTGAAAAAGCAGCAAAGCAAGAAGAGAGCTGGGGAAGAACAGCAAGATGAATCGTTTGGGCAGTCCTTCCACACTTTGAGCAACCACAGCTGTCTCAGTTGTCCAGCAAGAGAAGTTAGCATTTCATGCCAGCTATTTTTACAGTGGTAGAGCTGCAGGTCTCAGAGCAGGAGGAAGGAAAGGGAGTGACTAGTCACAACTATATGAAAGGTGGTGTAGGAAAAAAGTTGACAACCAGGAAACGGATGTTTGAAAAGAAAGAGTGGCTCTGTAGTAGGTGTTCTGTGATCTTCACACATGTAACAAAAATGGAACTTCAAATCTGAGATGAGGGAGTTGAAAGCATTGGAGTTGAGAAACTTGGGTCTTAAGAGTCTCCAGAAAGTCATGGATTTTGTTTGGGCCCAACAGTGCACTCTTTTGAAATAAACAAATACACATCTCAGCAGATAAATACAGTTTATTTCACAGTACTGCAGAGCAGTACACAGCCATACTTGAGGCACACTGTCCAGTAAAAAGGTATGAGGAGGAAACTTATTTTCTACTCCCCCCCACCCTCCTCCTCACAGATTCAGATTTCTATTTTTCAAAACCATTTGAACAGCTGTATTTTCCCATTGCTGTTCCCTGTTGGATCCCTGTTTGGCCCAGATTTGTTTGCTATTTATCAGTCTTTGCTTGTATTTTTCACTTCACTCAGTGGTCAGATATGGTACAGAGATGCTAAAACTATCCAGAGGCACAGCCAGCCCTAGGACTGGAAACGATATTTCCACATCCTATCAGCACTGTGACTGACTCATTGAGCCCAACAGAGAAGGTGCTGTTACTAGCTGGGGTTGAGAGTCACAACAGTGTGGCTTGCACTGCTTCTGGGTTTGTCACACCCTGATGCAGTGAGTCACCAGAAGACACTGGCCCAGGCTGCTGCTGGCTCAGAGATGGGCAGATCTCGGAGAAATGCATCAGGCTGTCCTGCATCTTCCTCCATGCTGCTCCTTCTCTTAGGTTTTTGTATCCCACCAGTACTCTGTGTCATCCCACCTCTGAATACCACTAGCTCTTCTCTTTGTTGTTTTCCATTGCTCTGGGCTATACTCAGACAAGCTTTTCAAACTGTAAGCTTTTCAGGAAGTCCCTATCAAATGTAAATAGGCCATTTGTAGAAGTATGTAAATTAAGTAACTGATCTGCAGTTAGATGTTTTGGGCAAAGGAGGAAGATTCATTGTGTATGTTTTTAGAACCAGGGTATCTGAGAAATCATTCTTATGTCACCTGCATGTTCCTGGGCACGTTAATAAATTTACAAGAGAAAGAGCTGGAATTTTTATGTTGCTTTCCGTGGGATATGTTCATCATGAATGTACATCTTTTACTTCCCATTCCTATAGATTTTTTATCTCCTTTATTAATTCCCGAAAATCTTAAATTTGACATACATTTTCTAAAGTCTAAAAGAAGCAGATGCATGAATAGGTCTGTCCTCTCTGCAGAGCAGGTGGAACAGGTGGTGGGGCACCTTGTCTACCATGCCAACAGGCAGCACCGTCATTTCTCTGCCAAAGCATATAGATGGAAATTCAACTTAAAAAAAAAAAAAAAAAGGTGCAATTGAATACTGTTGATCAGAAAATTTCTGTTTCCCACATGCATTTAATTTTACAGAAGCAAAAAGGAAAGTGGAATTCAGTAGAATTCCAGCATGCTCATTTGGAAAAGTTACCTCAGGTCTTCGTGGCAGCTGCTGTTTGGATTAGGCTTTCCTGGAAGGGTTCCCAGCTATTTTAAAAGTCCCGTGTCCCATGAAGCATCATGGTCAGCCATTATGTGTCCCATGGTGCATTTTGGAAAATCCAAAAATGTTGCACTGGAGGGAATATCCTATTTATGAATATTCACAAATATTTAAAACCAGACTTGATCAAGTAACTTGATGTGTAAAACATCTATAAGTTTGTTGTTGTTGTTGTTTTTTGTTGTTGTTTTTTTTTTTTCATTAGTCATAATTAACTTATATGTCCTGATCAAAAATTATAGTTTCATGTTCAAGGATAATGACCGAAAGAAAGCAGAAAGAGGCATGAGGTGAAACAGTTTCAGACAGAAACTGTCTTTGCTATCTGGATTCATGAGATCTTTTGCATACTGATGTTTTATGGTGACAAACAAACAAAACTCAGCATCAAAAGTTATAAACAAACAAATAAAAAGTTTAAAATTCTATTATTGCTGCATTTTTAAACAGCTGCCTCACAGGTGGAGAAATATAACATGTCATAATTTTCATCCTGGATGCCAGGCTCACCACAGATAGCTTGATGAGGTTCTTGTGTCCCCTGGTGAATCTGATTGAAGGGAATGCAGGTGGCTGAACTGTAAAAAAAAAAAAAAAAAAAAAAAAAAAAAAGGGGAAACAGGTCTAACTCCTGCTGGGAACTCTTGCAGTGGGGTGGGGAGACTCTGGAGACTCTGTGGTGATGCTTACATGCCTGAAACTTCGCCAGCTTTGGTTGTCTGGTTGCTCCTGTGCTTGATGAATTGGTTCTCAGATTCCCTTCTGCACATACCTTTCTTTGAAGCTTTGGGTGAGAGCTACCTCAGTCTATTTTTAAGAGCTACACTTTCCATTATTAGATTTTAATGCTATTTATTTATTTAAACTGAAGCAAAGAGTTCAGCATAAGCTGAACATTCCAGTAGGCATCACGCTCAGCTACGCAGAGGAGTCTAAATCTATTTTAAATTGCATTCCTTGAATGGTAGAAAAAGCTGGGTCATGTGGTGAAGCTTGGTGAGGAATAACAGAGTCATTCTTTCATAGATTGCAAAAACTGTATTAAGAAAAGATAAACAGGTGAAAGGTCTCTCAATAGTTGCAGTGTCTATACATAGCGATTACTCATGGCTTTCCCCCTCTCCTAGTTGAAGTTGTAGTGCTTGCAGTCTCATCATCTACCATAATGGAGCCAGGCTTTTTACATCTACACTGAAGTTAAAGGGAATGAAAAGCTTGGGATAATTACACCCGGTGTCTCACTCAGTTATTTCCTTGGGGCCGTCTGGAGTGTGAGGCTTTTAGCTCCTACCTTCCTGCTCAAGTAGCAAAGACATGTATGAAAATAAGGCATTTTAAAAACACCTTCTTTCCAGACAAAGAGAGCATCTTTCCTGATCTGTGTTGCCATTGTTTCCAGGGCCTCGTGCTACAGCCTGGTAGGAAGGGAGAGAGTGCTTACCATTTGCACCCATGTTAATAAAATAAATCGCTTGTGTTAAAATTAGCAGTGGGCAAACTGCTTTAGTTAAAACAAGAATTGCCCTGGATTGTTTCCAGTCCTCCTACTAAATTCAAGCCAATTTTATTTTTAAGTTTTAAAAGTAATAAAAAGTAATAAGCATGCAATGTGTATATAGACATACTCAGAGTGAATAGCTCAGGGATTAGAAAAAGATGTATTTCGCGTCTGGAGCCCCAGTTTTGCACATACATATGCATGCAAGTAACTTTACTCACGTGAATTATCCCCTGGTGCCATGCACTATTTCCTGTCTAATCAGGCAGCAATGTATACAAAGGGCTTTAATGCATAAGGGCGCTATAACCTGCAGAACATCACTGTTTGATGCATCAAGTGAAGAAAGCCGACACTTGTTAACAGGACAAAGCTGGCACCAATTAAACCACGTCCAGCACATTGACTCTACTTGCTGGAAGCAGAGTCATCCCCAAGTGTTGTGTTAAGGAGTACAGCCAGCCCTGCCTACAGCAGGATGTGGCTTCCAAATATCACGCATTGCATATAATCTATTGCATAAACCAAAGGGGGAATGAAGGGTAGAAGACATGAGGCTCCACCGGGCTGTGGCCTCAGAAGGAAAGATCAATTGGCTGCGCATGGGGTGTATAGGGTTATTTTTAGGAGCTGGAGGGAGGGGAGGATGAGAAGGAGGTGTTGTCCATGTACATTATTTCACACATCATAAACTTCATTTCTCAGGGATTTTATTTTAGCAGGCCAGAAACAGATTATTCCCATGTGAGGTTTCACAGCACCAAACTGTGAACATAAGTTGTTTTTTTTTTTTTTTTTTTTTTCTGATATTTTGTTTTCATCTTCAAATGATTCAGGGTGAGTGGGTGTGTCTGTACCTTTTGAAATTTGTGCATGATAATCATGTATAAGGGTGTGAGGATGCCTATCATAAATGCCAAACCATGTGCCTAAACTTTAATGAAAATAGTTTCACTGTTTATGCGGCTCTGACCTGACATGGTGTCAGCCAGCACAGCTAGATGTCTTCTCCCTGCTGCCTGATTTCTCTTCCTAGGAACAGGTCAGTGAGGACATTACCAGGGCCTATCCTGACCTCTCAGGAAAACACATGTAGTCTCCCTCTGCACAGGTTCAGGAGTCCTTTCATTATAATTGTTCTTGTATAGCTACCAAACTTTTAACTCTCCACAGTTCCTACTTAGTTGTATTCTCCAGAGTGGAAATGTGGCCTTGTAGCCATTTTTTTTCAAAAATATGAGCATCCTTCACACCTTCCTGATCTTCTAAGAATAACAGGGTAACACATTGGCTCTGTAAGTAAGTGTGGATGAACAATGGAGCCTGCTAGAAGGATCATCTAGAGTTCTGATAGCTGAATTTGAGTGGTAAGGGTTTTGGAAACATCAGCACATACTAAAGATGTTTTCCTGGCTGTAAGCCAGGACTGAATGAACTACTTGAGACCCCTGCAGGTATTTGCAAATCACCTTGGTATAAACTATACTGAAGTGAGGACATTCAGAGATGAGCTCCCAGTGGTAGAAGAACTGGAATTTCTAGTCCAGCTCTAGGTCTGGACAATGTCTTGATATCCTGTGGCTTAAATCCTACTGTATAAGGTTACCAGGTTATTCAAGCTTCTAGAAAAGAATATTTTCTGTCCCTGTATACTTACCACTGTGAATCAACCAATACTACCAGGCAGCTTCTTCTTGAATAGCTCTCATCCTTCCCTAGTACACATAATGGATGTTGATCATAAGACCTTTTTTTTTGGTCCAAAAAGTACTGGAACATAGTAAAACTGCAGGAGACTGACTTGTAAAATGAAATTAAAATACTGCCTGAGGATCTGCCTGGAACTAGCTAAGTTATAGACAACTCAAATGCATATTAATTGGACCATATGGTCCAGTATTTAAACAAAGGTATATATGTTTGTACAGAGTGTTTAGAATAGACTTTAGAACAAAGCCTTCATGACCTGATGAAATTCATGATCAGCTGATTGAAATCAGGAAAACAGGAAACTTGAAAGGCTGTCCTGCATAGTAATGACACACAGGAGTTCAATGTTGGGCAGCTCCGTAAAATCAGCTGCAATGCCTGTACATGTTTTGTTACCCCCAATTCCCTTGCAAAAGACCAAGGCAGGCTTGTGAGGCGTTGCCCAGAAGAAAGGGTGGTACAGGATTTCTCTCTGTTGAAGCAGGCACGTGGAGGTAGAAGGTTTCCCAAAGCCTGCCAGCCACTAAATGTCTCTAATGGGCAAGATCTTGTGTTGCAGACCCTGCAATCATTGCATCCCGTCTTCCGGTTTCATGGACTGTAGGACCCTCCTGTAGTGGAAGTGGAACAGTGCAAACAGCTCCTGTAGCTGCACTTCTGTTTGATCTTGCACAATGAAGGTCAGGCAAGAGCAGAAAGAAAGATCATCTGAACGAGCCTAGGCAGCAAATAAGTCCAAACAGAGCAAGTCAGCATGGAGACCCTGATGGACCCTGTGAATGAAGACGATCAGGGATCAGCAAGGGGCTGGCTGTTCTAGGTTGAGCCTGTGAGCTGCACTCACTCCCTAATCATACAGTTAACCTTAGGAAGATGGCATTCATGCATGTTTATGCACCAATGAATGTATGTTTGCTATTGTATTTGTTGTCATGCACACATTGGTGATTGTAGTTTCCATTTTAATGAGAAAACATGACCCTGGAGAGGCTAAGTCTATCAGGATCATTTTCTTTCATCTCTGCAAAAATGAGAATCGTAGCTATTTAGGTTAAGATCATTAGATGGCTCATTGTGTTATGCATTTAATACATTTAACATGGACAATGTTACATTTCTGTTCAATAAGTAATTTGAAAGAGCCTTTCATGACATGCAAGACATAAACAGTCTGTCTGTGAGCCACTGTCTTACGTCCTGATCAACTCTGTCACACTTTCTTGTTTTTAAGTTCCTCATCTTAAAAATATGAGTCAACATAAATAGCTTTGTATCTGTGTTACCTTATTAACCAATGGAGAGTGACTCTACCCATAAAATATTTACATAGACAACAGTCTTGTGCTAGCAATGTATTTTCACATTACTTAGTAATTTAAAACATGTCAACCCCTTCCAAATAGTAGGAACAATCCAAACATGAAACTGATGTTGACCTTAAAAGGCTGCTCCTCTTTGTTTTAAGTCAAGCGGCAATCACCACAGATTATTACTGTGCATTCTTTGTACAAATCCTTATCAGCAATGCCCCCAAATATAACTCTAAATGGAAGGAAAAACAGTAGGTGGTAAGGGCAGATGTTGCATCAACAGCATATCCTTTAAGGGAGCTTGTGGAAGACTGTATGGAAAATCCATCATTTTAATATTAGTGAGGTAAATTGATTAATTACATATTTGGCTATTTTATAAAGTTAATGAATTATGTTTTTGACTGAAACTTCATCTGACCTTTCTTTGCATCATAAATGTTTATAAGTATGCAAATACATTTATTTATATTGACTATACGTGTATACATGTGCACGATATTTTTTATATATGTGTATGTGTTTGGTTTTCTTTCTTTTCCATTTTTAAAATTCTGTTTCTTCTTCTGTTGTTAGGGAACCAGGTGATGGAATAGGAAGAAAGGTATTTAGCGTGTGCTCAAGCTCTAGAGTACAGCATGTACTGCAGCCTTCTGGTAACCTACACTGGGAAAAAATATTGTTCTCTCTCTCTCTCTTTTTTTTTTTTTTTTTTTTTTTTTTTTTTTTTTTTTTTTTTTTTTTCCCCAGGGGAATCAATAGAATTGAATTTTGGCTTCCCAAGCTCTACTGCGATGGCATGTTATGAACTGAAGCTCTCATAGTGAATGATGGTAGTCCCTGTGTTGTATAATAGATGACATGCTTCTCCTTTGGCAGATACTCAGCCCAATCAGCCAACTAACTAATTAAAATATATTATTAAAACTAAAAAATAAAAATAAAAGAAAGAAAAATAACAGAAATACACAATGGTTTACCCCTTCACTGTCTCCCCTTGTATCACAGAGCACTTTTCCAGGGTGAGGAGTATGACTAGAAAAGCTGCCCATTAAGGGTAATATCTTAATCACATTGTTCCCTGCAGACAGGAGAAAATCAGAAACAATAAAACCTCTGTCTTACACAGAACAGAAAACTTGATAGCACCATGATCCTATGGGGACAGGCAGGTATTGAGGATTTTTGGTTCAGTTTTCATGATCTTATTGACTAATTATTCTTCTGTACTTCAAGTTTGCTGTCTATATTTAATGTTGAGAAAAGAAGCCATTCAAAATATTTTTTCTTTCTTCTTTATCTCTATATTTCACCTATAGTGGTGTGGGAATAAAATATATTTTCCAGAGGACTTGCAATATTTAAGAGAATGAATACCAACATCCAAATTTGATGTGAAAAAAGTCTGTGAAAATTATCACTTTGGATTTTTTTTTTTCAATATTATACTTTCATTGGTCACTGTTTTCAATCCTCACCAATCACTCCATTGAAGAATTGAAGTATATGAAAAGCTTCAAATACAATTCAGAAGTTTTTGAATTAAGCAAATAATGTTTTTATTGGTGTTAATAAGTAAGGTCTTATACAGTCTTCTCTGTGATAAAGCAAGTCACATCCCAGTGGACCTGAATAGAAGAGCCAGGATGCTTGATGGCAATAGGTAGAGGGAAGGGGATAGTAAAGTATAGTCAGCAACTCAGTAGAAATACCATTATCTGTCCCAAGAGGAGGGGTATAAGTCTCTGGGAGGAGACCAGAGACTCTCACCCTCTACACCATTCTAGGGCCAGAGGGATAGAGGAGACTACGGGGGTCTGTGAGGTAAGGAAGGAAAGAAACTTGATAACTTACCTACTGACTTTATTAAACCATCCCTTAACTACTCCCTGTCACTGGAATGACAACGCCAGCAACCGTGGCCAGAGCAATGGAGACTTGCAGAATCCAGAGAGGAAACCTACTGAGAGATTCTGAGACAATGTACACCTAGCTGACATTGAGTGATTCAGAGATGGGAAGAAACTTAGAAGCACTGTGTGGCAGGCACCACTGGAGCAGGAGCACCTGTGACAGTGTGTGGTTCTTATGAATGTTAAGGATGATGTTTGTGGAGCTTTGCACTCTCTAGAGAATGATGAACTGCCCTATAGAAACTATCTGATATGGTCATAGTTGAGGTAGGAAGAAAGCAGAATGATTATCGTAGCTGATTTATCTTTAATTCTTCTTTGTCAACCATTCTACTCCCTATGCAGACAAAATTCCTACATTCAGTGATGTGCTGGAGCAGATAAACAGTTTTCCTTCTTTTGTAGAACTTTAATTTTCACAGAAAAAAATGTGGAAAATTCTACACTACCAAGGTCTAATTCTTCAGTAAGGATGATAGTCTTTTATTTATTTATTTATTTATTTTTATTTTTCCCAGAAACATAATCTTTCTTTTTAATCAATATTGGGCATACTTTAAAGCAGGTAAGAAAACCATTAAATCATCGTTAAAAGAATGAGGGGTAATCCTTCCCTGAAAATGGAATGGACATTTTATCTTGGTATGTCATCTCTATATTTATATTTTTCATTTTAGTTTCCTGTCTGTCACAGAAAGAACTTTTAGTTTATATAAGTGTTTTAAACTCAGGTTGGAGTTGGGATGATAAGAGTATTAATGAGTTTAAAGTTAAGCACAAAAGTTCTTTGTTGAAATGGTCCTTGGAATTAAGCACATGGCCAGATTCTTTAAAAATAATATGTTTATTTATAAATTTTGTGATCTAGAAACTCTCATCCCATGTGGAGATTACAAAGGTGGTGTTCAGCTGGGGCAGCAGTTAGAGAACAGCAAAATAGCATTAGATCCAGAACAAAAATTAAATGTATGTTCAGATGGACTTTCTTTTTAAGGCTGGTGAACATTTTCCCAATACCTATCAGCCCGTCAACCCTATTCTTCTAAATCAAAGTCCAGTTTTCTATACTGTGTTCATCATTCTAAGCCTGCTCCATCTGCTTTCTTTTGGCTTGCCTCGGATTTACAAGATATGAGGCAACTTTCAACTGGATACAAATAAAGTAGCATTGAATTGATGGTAAAATGTTTTATTTTAAAATGAAAAATCATGGAATCATAGATTCATTCAGGTTGGAAAAGACCTCTAAGATCATCTAGTCCAACCTTTAAATCATACTACAAAGTTCTACATTGGCACATTTCTTGAAGACCTCCAGGGATGGTGACTCAACCACTTCCCTGGGCAGCGTTCTCCAATGCTGAACAACTCTTTCAGTAAAGAAATTTCTCCTAATATCCAACCTAAACCTCCCCTGTTTAAACTTGAGGCCATTTGCCCTTGTCTTATCACTTGGTGCTTGGGAGAATAGCCTAATCCTCACCTCTCTCTAGCTTCCTTTAAGGTAATTGTAAAGTGCAATAAGGTCTCTCCTGTGCCTTCTTATCACACAGGAAGGAGTCTAGTAAGTCACGCTCACAATTTATATCAAGTTCTTCAGTACTAAATTAAGAAGAACAAAGGGTACCTCTGACTGAGCATGGCAAGAGTAAGACACAGTATAACTCAGAGATTCCCATCTGTGGGGAGTCAGAGTGGAGCAAAGAGGGGAAGCTGAGACATGGGGCAAGGAGTTTAAACCTTCTTCAGCTTCTGTTGGTTGTGTGTGATAAATGACTACAAATTATTATCCCTTACCTTTTCCTCCCCCACTACACAGGAATTAAAGCCACCCAATATACACTATGTGAGACCTGTCCTGATAAAATGAATGCCATTCTCCCCCAAAACAGCTGGGAAGGAATATCAGGAGGTTTTCATTACTAACTGAGTGATAGACGAATGGGTGCTCCCTGAGCCAAACTCAGCCTTCTTTTTCACTCAATAGCATCAGTGTTTAAAAATGAAACCTATGTTAAAGGAGGTAGATGACTAAGGCTGCCAAATGAAACACTCATGCCAGGAAATAAGGCTGAGTTAATGCATTTATTGTATATATACATTATTATTTTATTCTTGATTACATTATTACACATCATCTTTAAAAGGATCCATGCATGATTTAGTGAGTTTGATGGGCTATGCTCATGTAACATACTAAGCAATGTTCAGCTGTATTCTCCTTGTTCAACATGTGGCTGGGTACCTTATTTACCACCTTCTCTTCTGAAATTAGGAATATTAATTTCCTCACAGGCTTTGCTGCAGTGCTTATGGTAGCTTTATATTTGTCAAACTGCCGTGAAATAAATTGGATTTATTTCCATTTAGAGATGAGGAACCAGAGTTTAGACAAAATAATCTCTAATTTGATGTGCCTGATTTGAGGTATCTAAGACCTGATTTTTAAGTGTTTTGCATTGTGTGGCATAACATATTCTAGCATAGCTCCCCTATACTTTGGTTACAGTGAAAGAGCTCAGCACTTTTCTAAACCACATGATATTCTTCAGCAAAAGAGGAAGACAGGTCTCTCTCAAAGAGTGAGTGATTTGGTCAACTTTTGAAAAAAATTCCATTCTAGAAACTTATGGGAAGAGCCCAGTTCCCCAGGCCAATGTCTGCCTTGAGGTAGAAATTAATTCTGCAATCCATTGTGTCATTCATTACCCATTTTCAGCCTCTATGGTGACTGATATTGGTAGAAATCATGCAACTGAGGTTTTCTTTACTGTACAGTATTGATGCAGCTCCAGAGGAGACCAGTACCATCTTTAAGGGAAAGAATAGAGATAATGTATAATTGAAGTCTGTAGCACAGCACAGTACATACAAATCAAATCCTAAGTACCTGAAAACTGAGTTTTGTGGTGGCTGTTGCTGGATAATAGTATACCAGTTCATGGTACTGTATTTCCATTATCCTGCCACAGGGCACGTCAAACTAGATCATCTTTAAGGTCCCTTCCAACCCAAGCTGTTCTATGATTCTAACAAGAGTTGCAGGTTCCTCTTTCACAAAAATAACTGATTTCCAATAATAGCTTCCAAAACCCATTTAAAATATACTAGAGAAAATAGTCTTGAAAGCTTATCTTGGTACTTCAGTGCAAGGTTTCTTCTGCTATAGTATCTGAGTTCTTCACATGTGAACTGAACTCTGCTGACGTCATGATGTTCACATTCAGGGTTAGTCTGTGTATAGTTCTATTCGTCACTTATTCCAACCTATATATGTTGGTCAAGAATATTTTTGTTCTGCTTGTCCAGGTTTTCCATTTTATGATAATTCTAATCCCGAGGAAAGACCCCAAGACTACTGCTTATGTGCCAAATATTTACTTCATGCAAAACAGGTAGCACAGGACCCTTCATCAATATCCGCCCCCTTCTCTGGAAGTCAAGCCTGTTTATCTAAAATGTTTTGATACAAATTATAGATTTGTGTGTGTGTGTGCATAAAGGCTGAATTCCATAGATATAAGGTAGAATGTGTGCGCAACCACTGTCCATTGTAATTTTTTTTTTCTCTTTGAAGTTTGAAGTAATTCTACCATGTGTTAGAGACAGGCAGTGTGCACTTTAACGTATGAAGGAACCGTATAAACAGAGGGCAATCACATCTCAGCAGCTGTTAGGTGTTGTAGGGATATCTAATGACCCTTGGACATAAAGGACAGAAATTAAGGCAGGTAAAGAAGCCTGTGGAGAACCACAGGGAGGGCAGCACATGATAATTTTGCCAGCAGAATACCTGCCAGCATGAAGTTGATTGGTCAATATTTTTTAACATGGTTGGTCTGGCACTGAATTGATATCAGATCAGTGTTTTGGATCACATGGCAAGCACCAGGAACCCAAAAACTGGATTTGCATTTCATGAAGGCATGGCTGAGGATTTTATCTTGTGATTGTTACTACACTAACACTAATGTGTATCACTGGTTTTGCATCTTAATAGTAACTAGCATACCGATTCATGGTGCAGCAGTCCTAGCAAACCACTGACCAGCCATGTTATGATTCCCCTCAGCAGGAACCCTGCCACCATGTCCAAAACTATTTTCCAGTTATTCAGCACCTAGGAAATTAAAAAAAAAAAACAAAAACCAAACCAAACCAAAACCTTATAGCATGTTACAGGGATCATTATGTTTGGACTGCTTTGCACATGTTTTGCAGATTCCAGAACCTGAACTGAACCTGGCCTGCCAGCTACTTCTCTCAAGGAGCAAGGTGGAGTACTGCTATGGCCGGCAGTTATGACATAGGATTAAAGATATCCTGTTGGGCTAGTCTCTCTTAAACAAGGCCACCTAGAGCTAGTGGCCCAGAACTATGTCCAGTCAGCTTTTGAAGGTCTCCAAGGTGGGATACTCCACAACCATGCTGGGAAAACTGTGCCAGTGTTCTGTCACCTGCACACTGAAAAAGTGTTTCCTGACAGAACCTCCTGTGTTCTAGTTTGTGCCCATTGCTTCTTGACCTGTCACTGGGCACCACTGAAAAAAGCCTGGCTCCATCTTCTTTGCACCCTCTCTTCAGGTCGTTATGTACATTGATAAGATCCCCTCAGACTTCTCTAGGCTGAAGAGTCCCAGTTCTCTCAGCCTTTCCCCATAGGAGAGATGCTTCAATCCATTTATCATTTCTGTAGCCCTTTGTTGGATCATCTCCAGCAGCTTCATGTCTCTTTTGTAGTGGAGAGACAAGAAATAGACATAGTACATAACTGGCTGCTCATGGCTTGGACTGGCGTACACTTTGTTGGGTTAAGAGCTGGCTGGATGGCCGGGCCCAGAGAGTTGTGAATGGAGTCAAATCCAGTTGGAGGACGGTCACTAGTGGAGTCCCCCAGGGCTCGGTGCTGGGGCCAGTCCTCTTTAACATCTTCATCGATGATCTGGATGAGGGGATCAAGTGCACCCTCAGCAAGTTTGCAGACGACACCAAGTTAGGTGCGTGTGTCTGTCTGCTCGAGGGTAGGAAGGCTCTGCAGGAGGATCTGGATAGGCTGGACCAACGGGCCGAGGCCAGTGGTATGAAGTTCAACAAGGCCAAGGCCAAGGTCCTGCACCTGGGGCACAACAACCCCAAACAGAGCTACAGGCTGGGAGATGTGTGGTTAGAAAGCTGCCTGGCAGAGAAGGACCTGGGAGTAGTGGTTGACAGTCAGCTGAATACAAGCCAGCAGTGTGCTCAGGTGGCCAAGAAGGCCAGCAGCATCCCAGCTTGCATAGGAAACAGCGTGGCCAGCAGGTCCAGGGAAGTGATTGTCCCCCTGTACTCAGCTCTGGTGAGGCCGCACCTCGAGTACTGCGTTCAGTTTTGGGCCCCTCACTACAAGAAGGACATGGAGGTGCTTAAGCGAGTCCAGAGAAGGGCTACGAAGCTGGTGAAGGGTCTGGAGAACAAGTCTTATGAGGAGCGGCTGAGGGAGCTGGGACTGTTTAGCCTGGAGAAGAGGAGGCTCAGGGGCGACCTTATTGTACTCCACGGGTACCTGAAGAGAGGCTGTAGCGAGGTGGGGGTTGGTCTGTTCTCCCACGTGCCTGGTGACAGGACGAGGGGGGATGGGCTAAAGTTGCGCCAGGGGAGGTTTAGGTTGGATATTAGGAAGAACTTCTTTACTGAACGGGTTGTTAGTCACTGGAATGGGCTGCCCAGGGAAGTGGTGGAGTCATCATCCCTGGAGGTCTTTAAAAGACGTTTAGATGTAGAGCTTAGGGATATGGTTTAGTGGAGGACTTGTTAGTGTTAGGTCAGAGGTTGGACTCGGTGATCTTGGAGGTCTCTTCCAACCTAGACTATTCTGTGATTCTGTGATACTCCAGGTACTGCCGCCTCACCAGTACTGAATAGAGGGGAAGAATCACCTCCCTTGACCTGGAAGCAACACTTTGCCTAGTGCACTCCAGGATACTGTTAGCTTTCTTAGCAGCAAGGGCACATTGCTGACTCATGTTCAACTTGGTGTCAACCAGTGTCCCCAGGTCCTTTTCTTTCCAGCTGGGTGGTCTGCCAGCATGTACTGGTTCCTGGGGTTCTTCCTCCCCAGGTGCTGGACACTAAAATCCTCCTTATTTTACTTTATGGTGTTTCTGTCAGACCATTTCACCAGCCTGTTGAGGTCCTCTTAAATAGCTGTATGACCTTCTGGTGTATCAGCCACACTTCCCAGTTTTGTCAACAACAAACTTTCTAAGAATACACTTAGTAATGTGTATTCTTAGTGTAAGAATACACTTTCTAAGAATACAGCACCATCATCCAGATCACTGATGAAGATTTTAAACGTGATTGGACACAATTTTGACCTCTGAGGTACCCCTAGTTTCTGGCCTCCAACTAGATTTTGTGCCACTAGTTACTGTGCTCTGGACGCAACCATTCAGCCAAGTTTCAGTCCACCTCACTGTCTGCTCCTCCAGCCATACTTCATGAACTTCTCTATGAGGATCTGATGGGAGAGGTTGTTGAAAGTGTTACTGAAGTCTAGGTAGACAATATTCATTGCTATCCACTTGTCTACTAGGTCATTAATTTCATTGTAGAATGTTATTGGTTTGGTCAAGCATGACTTTCCCTGATCACTGTCTTGTTCTTCATGTGCCTGGAAATGGTTTCCAGAATTCCCAAGGATCAAGGTGAGGCTGACTGACTTGCAGTTCCCTAGATTCTTGCCCTTCTTACAAATGGGAGTGATGTTTTCTTTGCTTTAGTCTTTGGGCACTTCTCCAAATCTCCATGATCAGTCAAGATTATCAACAGTGGACCAAAAGTTATTGAGAGTTTTGAACAGGATTTATCAGACTGTAGGCCCTTCGTGATCACAACTTCATAATTCAATTTAATCACGGTAGCCCTTTATCCCATTGAAGACAAGGATAAGTATTTGTACTGCTATAACTACTATAGTTCAAAAATTATAGCAGGCCAAATATATATATATATAATATAAAACAAAAACAAAAAACAAGAATCTTAATGCAGAATCGATGTGACTTTGGACTTTAAATATCATTGATTTTGAGGTATTTGACATTCTGTCCTGTGCGATTGTGACAACTATAATGCTGATAGTAAGAGTAAAATCTGGCATTTGTTGTTAAGCTTGAACAGATTTTGTATTTACTTTCAAGATTGAACAAATCTTGCTGGTTTTATTAAACTAAATTGATTGTGAAGGGAGTTCTGGAACAGATTGTTCCCCAGGCCCTGCTGATTCTGTATTTATTATCAATATTTGCTGAAAGTAAAGTAATGCCTGCTGAGTTGTAACCAGAAAGTTACTTAACTGTCCAAGTATTCACAGCTGTTAGGGGAAATTTCTAGTCTATTCTAGTCTCTTTAGTTTGTATCTCATGATTCTTTGAGTTATCTGATTTTTTTTTTTTTTCATTGTAAATCTGGGGTATTTTATGAGTTTTCTTTGACATTTGTTATTTAATATGATAATAAGAACAAACATTTTTCTCATTATTTGGGACATTGTCATTCTGTATTCATACTGAAAATAAGAAAACAAAAATCTTAGCTATTTTGTTAAAAATCTTCATGAAGATCCAGGTCAGGCATAAATAGCTATCCAAAGGAGCTGTGGTAGTGAATCTTCTAGCAGCATCACACATGATGAGTGATTGCATCCAATCTCAGTCATCATTTCCATTCTCTCTGTGAATGACTGTTGCAACATCCTAATCAAGGATTTTTGAATTTTATAGAAACTTGCTACAGTTGCTCTTGCCACTGCTCCTTAATTTCTTCTATAGACAAGATGGTGCTGGAAAGAAAGGTGTGTTCTTTATGTGAGAAAGAACAAAGAGGTGAAAAAACATGGTTTAGAGAAAGGAGAGCAATTACTTATTTACAGCAAAGTATCCCAGCTGTGAAAAAAAATATTTTTAACACTGTGCAACAGTTCCATAACATGTAGAATGTAGGTAAATATATAAATGAAAATATGGAGATTTTTCTAAGAGACGAGTTTGCAATATGATGTTTTGCATTCAATTCTTAGTGCCTCCACTGGCAGGCAAGTATGAATTTGTCTCTATGCTTTCTAAGTACTCTCCTCCATGTCACCTAAAGATCAAATACAGCAAATGCAAGGTTATTTTTATGCAAAACCCCTTGAATTCTTTTTACAAGGTTTTATTGGACTTGTTTGGATAATTTTGATGATTCTCAGCTATTCAGAAATGCCATTATACAAATTTTAGCCACTGTTATGAAAAGTAATACCAAAAACTCGTTCTTTATAATCTGTTGGGAAATGTGTTTAAAATGTTAGGATCCAGTCAGCAAAGATAAGCTTTACATGTGATTAAGCTGACTAATCTCACAAAATAAATAGTGAAGAGTCAAAGAAAAGTCATAAAACCATCAGGTCACAAACCCATAAAAATTACAAATTACAAATATATTATCAGAAATGTTTCATAATTACTTAAAGAGCAGATAGATGGTATGCTAATACATTATTACTAGTAATACATTCCTGTGGATAAAACCACCACATTTACTAATGAAACTCAAAGAACTGTTATGAGTTTCATGACAGACACTGAGAGTAAGTAGTACTTTACTTAAAAAATAAGAAGTTAAGTGGAATTGCAAGCCTGAACAGCTTTGTCAGGAGGAGTCAGGGTACCAGAATCTGGCCTTTCATGAATTAGGGTCAGGTCAAGCCTCCCACTGACCTCAGTGAGAGTTTTGCCATCCTTTTCAATGGAAGCAGGACCAGGATATCAATGCTTTAAAGTGGTTCAATAGCAAGTGTCATTGAAATGCAAATACCCGTGCTCTCTTAATCTGCACTTCCCATCTCCCCATTCAGTGCTGTTTGTAGAGAATGTTATTACGGGCTGCTACTCTGGGACTTGTGTTAAAGATTTTGTATAATTATCAGAGAAGTATCCTGAAGTGCAGAGGAATACAACTATAAATTTTGTAACAAAAATTCCATGCAAATCTAGTGAGTCTGGCTTGAAGAGCAATCAGCTATCACAAAGCCTGAATGAAAATGAAGTTATCTGTGCCACTGAGTGCAGCACATTCACTTAATACCTAATGTGAAGTGACCTGGTCAATGTCATAAAAAATATCTGTCAGGTATCCAATTGCCTGGAGTCACTACCTGTAATGGTTTCAAGTAACACTTAAAATTACTACAGCTGAAAAAGACTTGCATAGGTAAAACAGAAGCTGACTTCATTTATTTGATGTAACTCACTTCTAGCTCAGTTTCATTCCTTGCGGATTAAATGCCACCAACACAAATGAGTGGATAAACCAGTAAAGACTCCATTTTGCTAACATTAAACCATGCCTCTCTCCTTTTCCTGTCATAACCTCACCTACAAGTTCCCTTCCCATTGAAAATACCTGGCTTTCTCTTTCTCCTCCCCTGCAATATTAATTACAATACCAAACAAGTTGCACTGGGAAGTAGGTACATCCTGTTTAACTTGCTTGAGATCTTGAAAAGCAGTCTAGAGCTCTCAGCTGCAGCCAGCAAGATGGCATGCATATGTCTTCTAGGCTCAGCCAGAAGCGTACACACAGTCACACTGTTGGTTGTTTGCCCAGCCAGGAAATACATCTTCTGACTTGTGGCTTCGAGGCAATGCATTGACTCTCAGCCTCCAAGGGGGAGAGATGTCACCACCACTCTAGCTGGGAACAGACTAAAGGAAGTATTTTTGAGATGTGTGTTATACAGGCACAAGACAGCTATTTCACACCACTCCAATCAAAAGAAAAAGGAAGCAACAAAAGATAAAACTTTAAAATATAATTGCAACCACTACGTAATGTGGTGGCAAGAGATAAATATATTAGATTAAATTTTACTTTTTCAGCTTACTTCATATCAAGTCATTGGCATCACTTGGACATAAGAGAAACTGTTGATCAAGTTGCAGTCTGCTGCTATTGCATATGGTAATTATTACAAATTTAGCATTAGTGGCTGGTATGTACTAAGCTAATTAAAAAGACAATTGGATTGTGATTAAAGCACTAATAAGACCTCTTATTTCCCTATCAGTAATATTCTAATTGCAAAGGACACACAACAGGTCACCTTTCAACCTGCTCATTTTGCAGAGACTATAGCTTGCATCCTCATTGTAATACGAAGGACACAGGCTTGATTACTCTCCCATAACTATTGGCATTGTTTAGTTTCTAACCTACTTTCTGGTATAGCTTTGGCCCTTGTCTCACAATGTCCAAGACAAAATTTGGTAAGCAGCATGGCCAATGATCTGATAGACTGCTGCCAGTAAATCGTATGGTTGAGGCTACCATGTCCTACAGTGGCATGGAGCCACAGAAAGCCACGCAGAAAGCATGCAAATTATGAGGTCAACATTTATACTTGAGAACAGAGAATGGTCCCCAAACGGTTTCTCTTACTAGGCTAGATTTAGGGTATGAGTTTCCACTGTAATGAAACGTAATTCTCATTAGAACAGCTCTTGTTTTTGCAATACCAATGCATGTAGGCAAAGAAGTAGGAGACATAGAACTGGGAAGAGCCTCTCTAAGGCTTTTTAAGAGAACGTTTGTGCTACTTATAGTGTCTTTTTATACTTTTGGCCACAAGTCAGTTGGATTTTTTGCAGCTGGAGAGGACTGTAAGTGCATGAAAGCAGTGGAATTAGTCTAGAGGATGCAAAAAGGACCTGAATGGCCCTGGGTCATAGTGAAGTTTATAAAGCAGATGATGTCTCATGCTTCAGTTCAGCACATATTATTAAACTCGAATAAATGTCAAGGGACCTTTGGGTGGCATTGAGCTATGGGGGAGAGGTTAGAGATAAGTCTTCCTCACAAAACAGCAAGATGAGCAATGTATGAACAAAAGTGTGATTTTTCTCCCAACCTCTCATTCTTCCAGCTGATCTACACATACATCTATGCTTGCACCTACAAGTTATAGAGTCACACCTTTCCCCACCACTGGTTTTTGACCCAAGTTGCAGTCATTTTCCCCAGTAGCACAATTCTTCCTAACATCCATCATAGGTCTGTGAGTCTGAGAAGGTTGCTACTTCCACTCTTATTAAAATATTTCTTGCAAGCCCTGTAAGCACCTGTGCTTGTCTTGGAGAACTATCCATTGAGTAATTTTGCTAAGCAGGCTTAGCCCTGCTTAATTTTTGAGATCTGGCATGATCACAGTTGAGGTGATGTGGCACCTCGCCAAGAGAACAAAGCAACTGCATCTTGGATATATAAATGTGTTCATTTTATATTAAAAAAAAAAAAAAAAAAAAAAGTGAACTAATAAAGGAGACATTGGGGAGGCGGTTCTTTTCAATAGTTTTTCCTCTTTATAACTAACTACATTTTGTTCACCATTTTGAGGGGATTTATTTTAAAATTCAGTTAAAACTCTTTTGTACAGAAGTCTGTGTCATCTGAATTCCAGTCTTTGTTAGGGATGGATTAAGTTGTGGAGACTCTGACCTTGTGATACTACCATGTTTCTGCTAAACAAAGTCCAGTGTGCCAAACAAAGATGTAACAAGTAGTTACGAAATGGCATGGCTATTACACATGCTTTTGATTCTCATTGTCTGGTGTTTATTTTGGGATAATTCTGTTTTGAGAGTGGAAAAAAAGCAGACAGTAAATAAAAAGGAGGTCTGCAATAAATACATTATGCTACACAGTTCTCAAAGGGCCAGTGGAAAGCTCCCAAGTGAGTGCCTAGGAGATAGGAAAATTATTTTCAAAAATAAAGAAGAGGGTAAGGATCTTGTGGGACACCATGACAAGTCAGAAAAAGAATGAGATTCATCCACTTGCGCAAAGCCTGACTAATTTACTATTGCAGCTCACAGCCGGTGCTGTTCCCCTCCTACGCAAGGCTTCTAGGTCATTGCCTCCGGTGTCGTTCCACACCACACATCTCCACTCCCACCTCTCCTCCCTTCTCCTGGACAGTGGGAGAATTTCTATTGCAGCTTCCAGGAGATGTTGGGTTAGCCAGTACGGTATTTCTGCTCCTGACTTCTCTCCTATATTGCCCCACCCTTGAAACCAGATGATCAGAAAGTGAAGAAGACGGAAGCGAATGAGGCTGACTTGCCAAATGTAAATTTTACCTTTGACAGATCAGACTGAAGGTCAAATGAATCCAAGGACCTTAAGAGCATTACAATAATCAAAAATCATATTCCAAGGGATACTAATGCCATTTTAAGACAAAACTTTTGTTAGGGGTGCTGGTTGAGTCCCAAGTTCCAGAAAATATCATCTAAACTATCTACTTGCATTTTTATAGCTCTATAAATCTTTAAGGACAAATTCTACCATTCCACACATCTAGGACTCCATTAACTCCACTGGGAGTTGCACTCACATATCAGAGGGTAAAATCTAGCCTTATATTCTAGATAGCAATAGGAAAAAGGGGAGGCCTTTCACTTCTAAAAACATTTACTGTATCCTAGCAATGTGTGGCGATGCTATGCAAGTCTGACAATAGACAAATGGCTTTGAAAGATATTAAGCCTTACAAAAATACTGTAGGAAGACAATATGATATTTTCTGGGAGTCTGTAGGTAACGCAGGTTCCAAACATTGTCTTGAATCTAGTCAGAAAAGAGAAAAGGAAGAAATTTCTTAAACACTTGTACTCCAGTTGATATAAACCTCATGAAAATCTGATTCTTCAGAAATAAAAACAGAAATTAGAAGAAATAAACATTTTGTTCTTAATGATTTGCACCTCTGAAAATATATATATATATTTGATATAATTTTTATTCTTTTTGTTTGTTTTTGTTTTTGTTTTTGGTAGGTTGCCTTTTTAAAACCTTAGCTTGAGATTGTTGCTTCTCAGCTTAGAGCTTAAGGGATGTTAGTGATGCTAAACTTCAAATAACAAATAGACTCTGTACTTAAGCAAATAAATATTAATCGGCTGTTCTAATTCTCCCAGATACTAAATTAAAACAAAGGGAACAAAGGGAATAAATGTTTTGAGTGACCAACTTTGTGATCTTGTTACCTCCAAAGTAGAGTTATTGAGGAAAAAAAAAAAAAAAAAAAATGAAACTTTCCCAGAAGGAGACATAATTGTTATTTACAAAGGCACCATTAAGGCTGTACATGCAGTGTGACACTATCTATGGGGGCCAAAATGACTCCTGAATAGGTTGTATAATTACCAGAGGAGGACAGATAGGTGGGAGTTTGGAGAAGACAAATAATTTAGAAATAGACAGAAAGCTGCTGGTTTCTATAAGCTCAAATTCTTTCAATGATCTGTAAATATGGATAGAGAACAGAGGAAAAGGAAATTTCACTGCTGAAATATTTTCTAATTAAGACTATAATGGAAACCTTGAACAATTTTCTTTCCATCTTCTAAAATGCCATAGGATGCATTCCTAGTCTTCATGACAAGTTTCTGCCACTTCAGTTTACCTGCTTCCTGTCCATAATAGTATCAATTGGTCTTTATTTATTAATACACATTAATGATGTACCAAAGTCTTTAAAATGAAGTGTCTCCCAAAGAATGTGCTAAGGGGTAGGAAACAGAATTTGGGAAATAGCAGAGAGAAAGACTAATTTATAGTCAGACCAAAATAAATCACAGAATCACAGAATCATCTAGGTTGGAAGAGACCTCCAAGATCACTTAGTCCAATCCCTGAAATGCAGCATCTTGTTAAATCTTTATATTTTGTTCACTTGCTCATTACTTGAAAGCATCACAGTCTGGAGTTCAGACATAGAGATGAAGGCAAGGAACAGAATTTCTAGAGGAATTGCATTTCCTGTGACTCTGGTGGCAGGATGTCCTGATCAATCATTTGAGAAGAGACTATATGACTTCTGAAACAATTACTTCTCATGCTCCTTTTGGACAGTAGGGAAATTGTAAATGAACTTTGTTGGTCATGGAGGTTGAGAGAGGAACCTGAGAGTTGTTTGGTTGTTGTTGTTGTTATTGTTGGTAGAGATCAGAAACAGATGCAGACCACATTTTTGGAAAGGATTAGATGCAGATTTTTTATTTATTTTTTTAAGGGCAACTATATTTTTATGAATAAAACAACCAAACAAACCTCTTGTATCCAAATGCCCTAATATAATGAGCAAGCTCAAATGTATACTTAAAAGCAAACAGGTACAGCATTCAAAGCTTATTCCTTCTAAAATCACTTGGGAGAGAAAAAATTATATCTTTTATGGAAACCTTGAAGCCATTGTTCCTCTAGGTGAAGTACATTTGAATTCATGAGGAGGACAGAAAGGCATGGCTCTGTATTTATAAAAACAGCAGATATTTTTATACCTACTGAATGGCTGTTTTGGAGTGACTGTGGTTTGAGCCCTATTTCATGACATGCTCCCTGCTGCCTTCTTCTGCAACAAACAAGATATCTGGGACCATTTTCTAATTGCGCTGTTTTCTCTCTTATGTTCTTACCAATGAATTGGGTCATTCTCTGTTCCCAATGTTTTTGTGGCAATTCTTTCCTTTAGAGACCTCCAGAAATATGTATTTTATGTACTTATGAAAGTTCTTCATTGGCAAAAAATGCAGGCTAAGCCCAAAACCAACACTAGCACATCCGGGATACCTAAATATTCTCGTATCTCCTTCCAGAACAGCTACATAATAATTAAATATCTAGCTGATATCATACCCATTATGGGTTGCTGTTTTATCAGATATTTAGTAACAGGGAAAAAAATAAAAATAGCAATGGCAAGTTCTACTTTACATAACTACAGAATGCATCATACAAAATAAGACATTATTAGATCTTACTGCTGGTTAAAATAACATACACACTTCTGTGGTGATCAAGTCACTATAGTGATAGCAATGGAGTCCAAATAACTGGGTTCTGTGAGTTTCCCTGGATGTTCTAGTGTCAATATAGCTATTCCTGAAAGTAATTATGATAGAGGTGGATGGGCTGTCTGAGCTTTTCTCTGACTAAGGGGCATGCGCTAAATCTGACAATGCTGAGACAAGGATTGTAGTCTCTTTTGCCCTCATATTTCTTACTTAATTTTGTGTCTCATAATCCATTTCTAAGTTGCTGTTTGTCATAGACAGTCAAATTGTAATCATCCTTATTGACTGAAAAAGATCACTTGGTCAAGCCAGACCCCTTAACTTCTGGTTTTGCTTTGTTTTTCTTGATACTGGTTACCTGCAGTGGTTCCACCACTGTGCTTTGTCCATTTGCAGCAGACATAGTACCCTGCAATGTCCACTGTCTCTGGACAACAGTTGCTCAGTCTCATCACAGTTCTGCCACTTCATTTTTATGTAAATCTGATGGGTCTCCATCTACCACCCATGAAATTGGGTTACTGCAGTTTGCTTCACACACTACTGCTGGTCAGGGCCTAATTCCCTGGGTGTTTTTGTACTGGTGCTTTATTTCAGATCATAGTAAGCCTCTGAAGTGGACTTCTTCTTTCTCCCCAGTAATGGCCTATGGGTCCATTCTTACTCTATGACAATATATGCTAACGTAGGCATTGAAATTATTATAACTGGTTGTGGCCTTGTAATCTTTGGATGAACAAAGCAGCAGAAGTATGAATTTTTGTGTGTGTTTCAGAGAATAAATACAGCCTTTGTGTTTTAACTCCAAATTTTGGCTTTCTTTCATGATACTATTTTAGTGGGAGATTCCATAGTTTATATAAGAAAGTTTACCTTAGAAGATCTAATAGCAAATGGAACCTGCTTCTGCACTTATGTAAATAAAATCTATTCATGCTGAGCTTTTTCTGGTCCAGGGACATTAACCAGCAATGTTTATTTTTTTTTATAGCTGGCAAATTTCCCCAAAATTTTCATTTTGAATAGATGCAGAAGGTTAACACCAGTAGTTTATTTTGATACTAACTCTATACACATCCTTGGATACTAAGCCACACTTTGGGGTTACAGTAAAGTTAGTTTTATAGTCTTTGTATTTCAAAACAATATTCCCCTTGCCCCATCATATGGAAATGCCAACAAAAGAAGAACCCTCTTATACATTGTTTTTTGCAACACTTCTCTGTTTTACAGTATGACATTTTTACTGACTTTACCTCATGCTTGATTCTTATTCCAGTACCATATCTTTCACTCTGATAGTATACTGATTATCTCTTTGGTGTTACTTATGATATAGACAGATAGATGAGAATCTGGCCTAGAGAGTTAATGATTTTTATTGCTTGATGAGAATCTGGCCTAGAGAGTTAATGATTTTTATTGCTTGCTCGAATCTTTAGTTTCTCCTTTGTCCTGTACAAACCTATTCTTGCTGGCTACTGACAACTTTATAGAAATCCCTGGCTTTCTGAGTAGTGAACAGGTATCACTCAGTTCAGTGTGCATATTTTTATGTGCCACTGAATTAGGTTACCTCTATGGTATAGGAAGTTTTTCACTAACTTGTGAGTTGGATCTGAGCACTGTCACATCAAGGTGAAGGTTTTAGCTCTATTTTTAGGATGGCATTTTATGTTTGACCAGAGCAGGTACATTCTTCTTTTGTTCATGTTTTAATTAAATAGCCTTTAAGACAAGTGAGCAGGAACACTCAACCCAGAGCAATACATTTTGCTGCTCCAAGAGGGAGCAGTGATAATGCATAGCATTTGTTAAATACTTTGCTCTTCTCAATCTGTTTGAGACAGATGGCAATATGATATTATAATAACAGAGGTGGGATAAACCATAAAGAAACAAAGTATCGCTAATCCTAAAACCAACCAGCAAGATAAACTGTAATCACAGCATTAGATGTAATATTATGCTAAGCAGTGATCAAACAAAATACGAGGGAAGGAAAGGAAAACATATTAAGATACTGTTGTTGTCACATATACTTAACTACTGGTTATCATTCACACCCCTAAAATTCACCCTGATATTTGTTAGCATTGGTCCCAAAATAATGAAAGTGACTACTGAATCCTTGAAACAGGAATCCCCTTACCATTCTAATGTTGCAGCTGCAAGTTTCCTTCTATTGACTGAGTAAATATAATCTGTCTTCTCCTAGGGGAATCATTAGTAAGGACTGGAAAATACAGATTGTTTCTCATGTCACTGTATTACCTCCAGTCTTTGTTAGTTCCAGTTTTCAGTGTGTGATGCAGAAACCTTTCTTCTTGCAAGATGTATCAAACCATAGTCATTGAACACAAACACTCGTTAACAGGAACAGGCAGGCACATCCATATTGCAACACTAAATGAACTAGCCAAAAGCAACCACTGAACAATTAATGTGTATTTTGAGGAAAATAAGGATTACCAGGGAAGATACCAGGATGAGATACCAAGAAAATGTCTGTTGAAGCACCTATCTGTAAAAATGAGGGTCTAATAAACTGTAGATGCCTAGAAAGATAATCCTGATACCAAACAAATTCTACAATTTTATAGTCTATAATCAGTTTATGAGCACTTTAAGCATTCCAAGGTGATAAAAACTGCTGCACAGATTTATAAAAATAAGTTCATCTCATTTCTTTTTGATAGAGTAATTGGCCTATAGGATAAGAATGGAGCACTAAAGTTTCTAGATCTTGATTTTAAGAAGGCTTTTCATGCAGTCCTACATGCTTTTCTCAAAAGTAAACTGGGCAAATACAGTGTAGATGAGTTCACTGTGAGATACACACAGAATATATGTTAATTATTGGTCTAGTTCTACTCCATATTTCTAGAAGAAACCTGGGAGGTGAAGCAGTACATCTTAAAGTTATACAAGCAGATCAGATAGGAAGTGCTAGCACTTTGGAGGACTGTATTAAAGCATGGAGAGATGATCTGAAGTACTATGTATTCAGACAAACAGACAAGTGAGACTTGCTACACTAGGGAGTGAGAACTGCATGGATAAAAAAATAGGAAATATTTACGTGGGAAAAAGGAAAGAAATCTGAAGACAATGTGGCCAATAAACAGAATCAGGTAAGAACTGTATTGTATTACCACATAAAGATGAATCTCATGGAGGCATGTATTAGTAAGAGTGTATTACGTAAGATGTGGATGCCTATTCTCTTTTAATCTGCTTGGCACTGGGCAGTCTCAGCTTGAGTACTTTGTCCTGTTTTGGGCACCACACTTTAAAAATGATAGAGACAAACTGGACAGAGTCCAGAGGAGAAGAACAAGAATAAGTGGTATGAAAAACATGCTGCATGAGGAAAGGCCAAGAAAATTGGCTCTGTTTAGTCTAGAAAGAGAGGATGAGAACAATATGGCAGCAGCCTTTCAGAGTACAGAGCTAGATATTCTCCATGTCCATGGAGGTAGACAAGAAGTCATTGATTTAGTTCGCAACAAAAAGTCATTGCTGCACTACTGAAAAAAAACAAACAAACAAACAAAAAAACCTGGAACTTGAAAGACAGTGATGTGATGGAATATGTTCCCAACAAAGCTTGTGGAATCCACTGCCCAATACTGCCTTGGGAAGGGGGAGGACATTCCTCCAGGATGATTCGAGGAACTGAGGCTGCTGCAGAGGTGGGGGAGAGAACATTTGTCTTCCAATGTGGTGTTCTGTCATTGAGCTTTCTTATGAGAAGAAAAAAAAAAAAACAAAAAATCCTTCTGGATCTCAACGTGTGATATATAGTTTTTGTGCCCTCCCAGTAATTTCCTGATCTTCAGAGGATTTATTTACCCAATTTCCATTATTTCAGTGATCTCTCTTCTTGCCCACACTGTGCCCCAAAACTTACAACAACATGTACATTACTATCATTCTCTTAACTTGGTTTTATAACTCACATTCCAATCTTACGTAAAAAAATAAATAGAAATAAATATATAAATAAAATAAATAAATAGAATAAATACATAAATTTTCACCTTTAGGAATATGCAATACACTCTTAAATCAGTGAGTGACAAGTGGTGTTCCTCGGGGGTCAGTATTGGAACCGGCACTATTTAACATCATTGTCTGTGACATGGACAGTGAAATTGAGTGCACCCTCAGCAAGTTTGCTGATGACACCAAGCTGTGTGGTGTGATTGACACACTGGAGGGAAGGGATACCATCCAGAGGGACCTGGACAGGCCCAAGAGGTGGGCTTGTGCAAACCTCCTGAGGTTCAACAAGGCCAAGTTCAAGGTCCTGCACCTGGGCCAGGGCAAATACAAATACAAGCACAAATACAGTCTGGGTGGAGAATGAATTGAGAACAGCCCTGAGAAGAAGGACTTGAGGATGCTGGATGATGAGAAGCTCAGCTTAATCCAGCAATATGTGCTTGCAGCCCAGAAAGCCAACCGTATCCCACGCTGCAACAAAAGAAGTGTGGCCAGTGGGTTGAGGGAGGTGATTTTTCCCCCTCTGCTCTGCTCTCATGAGACCCCACCTGGAGCATTGCATTCAGCTCTGGGGCCCCCAGCACAAGAAAAACATAGATATATTAGAATGTGTCCAGAGGAGGACTAGAAAGATGATCAAGGGGCTGGAGCACCTCTCCTATGAAGACAAGCTGAAGGAGTTGGGGTTGTTCAACCTGGAGAATAAAGAGCTCTGGGGAGACCTTACAGCGGCCTTCCAATGCCTAAAGGGGTCCCACAGAAAAGCTGGGGAGGGACTCTTTGTCAGAGAATGTAGTGTTAGGAAAAGGGGTAATGACTTTAAACGAAAAGAGGTGAGATTTGATATAAGGATGAAATTCTTCACTTAGAGGGTGGTGAGGCCTTGGCACAGGTTGCCCAGAGAAGCTGTGGATACCCCATCCCTGGAGGTGTTCAAGGCCAGGCTGGATGTGGCTTTGAACAACCTGGTCTGGTGGGAGGAGGTGTCCCTGCCCATGGCAGGGGGTTGGGACTGGATGGTCTTTTAAGGTCCCTTCTAACCCAAACCATAATTCTATGATACTGATAACACTTTTAAAGGAAAATATTGACATTAGTCTGGTAGTGATAATGCAAGCAAGTAAATATTTAGCTGATTATTTAGTAGCAGGGTAGTCAAGAAATACTGTACAACCCCAACCCAGATGTATAACCAGAAGTTTCAGTTCCCTTCCGTCCTTTCCTGGCTCCAGATCTAGGCACTTGCACAGAAGCAGTGTTAGCTGCTTTCCACGTGTCTGGACATGCCAGTGTCTCAACTCATCTTACTTCAAGTGCCGCTTTAACATACATCTGTGCTGTAATGCATAAAAGGAACCTGCTGTGCAATAACATCTTATGTAAATTGTGAGCTGTGGTTGTTGCTACAGCTCCACTAAGCATTACAAGCACATTTCACCCCTCCACTTTAACTGGTCACTGCTTGCCTTAAACAAGCTTTGTTTAAAGTTGCTTTGTGTTTAAGATTGCACTTTTCAGGGTAGAGTTTACCTGATATCTGTACAGTGCTTCATACACCACCCTCCTGCCTGTTATTGCCATTTGTAATCTAAGCATTATCCACTGTCTCCTTTAGTTCTACAAATCCAGGCTGTGTCTAAACTCTTCTTTGTAACACCTTTATAGGAAAATTTCCTGACAATCCAGAGATATTGTTTGGGATCTTTGTTAAAGTTCCATGAACTTCTATATTGAAACATTCATTTCTTTCTTTTGCTAATGCAGTGCTGCCCTACTCCTACCTTTACAGGAGGTTTCTGCAGTGCTTATTTGCCTGTTCCTATGGTCCTCTCCCCCTCTCTACTCTTCCACTGGCTCCTCCTTCCCTGCCACATCAAATGAACAACCCCTTCCTCCTCTGAGGCTGCCTCGTGGCTTGCTGCCATCCTCCCTAGCAGCCAGATTTCTTCTCTCTGTCGGCCAGCCTTCACCACCCACTTACCCACTTCTTAGATTTTCAGACATGTACTTGCACATTCCCAGCTCAAGGATTCTCAGCAGAGTAGGCAAAATCAAATTTTGCTACCCCAGCAAGTAGACTGCTGGTGTGCTGGCACTGTTGATAATTCTTTTTAAAATATTCTTCTACTCTCTTTTGTACTGACTATGCATATGTGCATATTAATCTCCTCTCCCCAAGCCTCCCTCTACCCCTTCCTTTTTTTTTTTTTTTTTTTTTTTTTTCTTTTTTCTTCTAGGTTATACATTCATAGAGATGGGAACCATCTATTTGTTTCCCCATCCAGCAGAGCTGGGTCTTGGTCAAAGACTGGAACTCACAGACTAATCATGTAGTCATCACTGATATCTTGAGGCTTCTATTTTCCATTGCAGCATACATATTTTTAATAAAAACAATAAACAAAATTACTCTTAAACTTGGATTCTGATCATTAGGCACTTTTTTTCACTTCATTTTCCTTTAATGCTGTCAGATCCAGCTCTCATTTCCTTATCAGTGCAGTCATTCTAAATCTATGCCTTTTAAGCACTGACTAAGACTTTCTGTTTTTCTTTTTATATTCTGTGCTGGTTTTTTGTTCTTCAACAGATAATCCTTGAATAATAAGGTCATTCTGCTTGGTCGTTTTTCCATGTCTAAAACATATTGTCAACATTATTCATCCCAATAAATCATAATATCAGTCATTACTGTTTCACACTAACCCTGAAGAACATTATATTATAGGTGGACTATTTGTCTGCCTATTTCACAGAGAAGCTCATTGGAGTCTGTGGTGACCTTCAATGTCTTTACAAATCCTATGATGAGCACAGGAATGGAGTTCTGGGTTTCCCAGATTTCTATTCACTTAGAGAGAACACATTGCAAACTGCTAGTGCTGTTTTTTTTTTGTTGTTGTTGTTGTTGTTGTTGTTTTTTGTTTGTTTGTTTTGTTTTGTTTTGTTTTGTTGTTTTGTTTTGTTTTGTTTTGTTTATTATTATTATTATTACTTTTTAAAAACTTTAAATAATGACACTGTAATTAAAATGAATCCAGTGTGCTTTTTACTAATGTTTATCTTGTTTGACTATTATTAGAACACCGTGGAGGAAATCATGAAACATCTAGAAGGTCAGCAATATGCACATACCCTCAGCCATGCATCTACTTCATTCCCCATGCTGACAATCCAGAGGCCTGAATGTCTGGCTGAAATAAGTACGATAAGTACGATTTAGATGACACAAAGGTCATCTAAAGCTCACAGTGAGCAAATAGAAGCAATATTTTTTGGAAATGGAAAATATTTTGCAGATCTAGCCACAGTATTTCCCACTGGGGGGAGCACTGTCAGATAGCCAGCTGTAGTTATCTTTATGGATTTGCAGAAGCAAGTTGGTTTTGCTGGTGAGTGGCAGAAGTGCTATGCTACGTGTCTGGCAACTTGGTCCCAGAGACTTCCCTGTTGCTGGGTTTTCCAGTGACTTTCAGCATACTTACTGCAGCCATGCTGTACTTGGGAAGTTTCATCCACCCTGGAAAGAGTCGCTACAACAGCATTTGTGCCTGTAGCAAGACTGGAGATCTCATTGCTATGCTTGTTTTGCTGGATGGCTGGTATATGACAATGTGCTTTGAAGTCCCAGGTCTCCAGCTGGAATGAAGGATCTTCAGCTGAGATGTACCTGCTCTCTGCAACACAGCAAGCAAACTATTAATAAGGGTTCTTAGTAAGAAGTCTTTTCATTTCTTAAAATACAACTACATGTACAGGCAATGGCAAATGAAAAGGAAGGCCAGACAGAAACCACAGCTGGCACTTTAACACTATGGCACACAAAAAGAAAAAGGAAAAAAAAAAAAAAAAAAAAAAAAAAAAGGAGCCAGGAGTCAGAGAGTCAGAGAAGAGCATACTTGTTGAGTTACAGTCACAGCTTGTGGCTAGGACAGAAGATGAGAATGATCATTACCATATACAAGCTTGGACTTCATTGGAAATCATAAGGATTGCCTTGAAATTATAAAACTCTGGAACTTTGGGGGTTTTGGGGTTTTAACAAAGTCCCAAAATTTTCCCACTCAAGTTTCACTGTCTGAAAGACAGCTTGAATGAGTAAAGAGTCTAAACCCAAATGACCATATTTAGCATTTAGCTCCTTCTGGCTTCATGATCATCTTGCCATTCTGTAGAAAGAATTGTATCATATAAACCATTTGTTAAGAAAATAATACATTTTATATGCCTTTGCTTTTTGATTAAAAGCAAGAAAAAATCTCAAACTCTGAAAAACAAAACAAACAAAAAAACAGTGTTGGATAAGCAATACAAACTACATCTACAATGATTTTGTCATTTAAAAAGATTAACTTAGAGGCTTGCCTATTTTGCTGTTAATTGGACTCAATTTTGAGATCTCAAAATCTCCAGGCCCAATCTCTTGACCCAACAGAGAGATGTTTTAAGAAAATAAGACTAGTAATCCCTTATAATTATTTAGGGAGAGTCACTATATGCTCATTAAATGAGAGGACTCATCTACCATCCTTTTCAAGACCGCTTCTCATGAATACTCCAGTCATCAAGTTTTACTGGCATAAAAGTTAGTGGAAAGCAAATGAACTGGTAGAAGTCTCAACTTATATTTGCAGCCCTGGAAAAAGTTTCAAGCAGCAATTTGAACTGTACAGGAAATCCACAGATGTGAGTGCGAGCTAAAAATGGCACTATTTGGGATAGTGGGTTTGTTATAGAATCACTGGGCAGACACAGAAGATTTCATACTCAGGGTAACTAAAAGGGGGATAAAAGCTCTAAATAAGCAACAAAAGAGTCAGAAGATCATTACAGAGAGAACAACAACAACAAAATGCATGCATGCTTGATGTTTACTTCAAAAAGAAACAGAATAAAATTGTAAAGGACCAGAAGACAGCTAGAATTATTTTACTGAGGATAACCAATTAAAAGCCATCTTTAGGCAATTTAAAACAGGTTTTTGAATCAAAACCAACTAGCAGTAAGATCTAAGTAGTAAAAAGTGGTAAAAAGCTACTCACTGTCTGACCTGACACTTTCAAAACAATATCCCTACATCAGGCAGCTATCAGAAACAGAAATGTAAACAAAGGCATGAAAGAAAAGCATCAGGCATATGACAGGTAAGCAAGTCAATAAGAATTTCCAGAAAAAAAAGATGTTAAGGATAAGAAACATATCAAACTAGCAACAACTTATGTAATGTGTCTGTCCATATGAGAACTATGGATTGGTTAAAGACATCAGTTGAACTAAAGAGCTCAAGGATTTCAATGCATGTGCAGGCTGGATTTTTTTTTATGTTAAGTAGACCAGGAACCATGCTGATTCAATAGTTAGTGCTGGGGCAAAAGGCTTATATAGCAATGTTCCTCACCTAACTGATTGAAGAACCAGCTTCAGAAGGAAATTAGAGATGGAAGTGACAACACTTTTTATCAGCAAAAAAATCTGGTGTTGTCAAGGAAAAAGTGGATTGTTAGATGCGGAGGTAAGTTCAACTTTGGAAAGAGAACTGGAACAATAGCAAAAATATTTTTGACAGATACAAGGTTCAAGGAAAGAAGAAACTTCTTATTAAACATGTGGCAGTAATTAGTAAGCACAGTACAGATAAATCTGGTTTGGTCCCTGAAATAACTGTGTAATTTGCCTCTGAGTTTGCTGAGAAGTATGATATTGGGCATGAAGGCTGGGACGGAGGAGTTAATAGAAGTGGAACTCCTCCGGAGGTGGGGAGGAAAAGATGTGGAGATCTGGGGCTGTTCAAAGCCTGCCACAAAGTTCAAAGAAACATTACAGATATAACAGCACTCTGCTTAGTATAGATACTGATTTTTGATATACAAGCAGTATTTTAAAAACTGATTTGTACCAATGATTAAGCCATGTCAGGTACTGCTTAAGTCATTACCTGCCATCTGGTATTGCCTAGTGGCAGACATTTGTTGCTCATTATCCCAGTGCTCACAAAAGTACGTATTTTTCCAAAGTACCTTTTCTGCTAGCATCTTTCACTGAGAGGCCAGTGTAAGCCTGAAACTCAGAGTCACTTCTGATCAGTGGGTGAAACAGAACATCTACTTGCATCTTGTTATCCTTATTTCTTTAAATGAGCAGAAGAGCAGAAGAATGTGGACTATAAAGGTATTAGCTAATTAGAAATATGTATTTTAGAAGTTTACTTTTTCAAGAGAAAACCTTCAGAGCTCTTTTAGAAGAAAGACTCTTCATTTTGAATGCCTTAAAGCAACTACACAAGAAAATATTAGAGAAATATTAAAAAGAATAGTAAGAACAGTATAGTAATCTTAATAATTAATAGAAACAAGATGAAATAAATATAAACAAAGTTAAAGAGAAATACAACATAAAACATGCACATGAATGCTATGATTAATGTAAAGAGAGACTGCATATTCTATTATGAATGTTTAGTGCCTTTATTTTTAACATTGTGGTTTATATTATGGATGTAATGACCTTTCAGAAATGGCAGGCAAATGGCAATTTCAAGCTAAGAATTTTTCAACTACTTAAGGGAAGTTTGAATGCCAAGTTTTCTTATGATTTTTATTGCAGAATATTTATGTTAAAAGCGACATATATATACACTACAGCAAAGAACCCTTTACTCAGAAATATAGTTTGTTTGGAATTCCCATGGCTCTGCTCTCTTACAAAAATATGCATATATTTTAATAATCACAAAAGAGTATCTCTAAATCTCTAAATCTCTAAAGAGTAAAATATCAGTGATAACAGCTTAATGTACAATAATTTATAAAACATATTATTTTGAAAGTCAATTTTAAAATTCAGTTAATAGAAAAAACTCATTCAATCATTTGTAAGAGTTTATCTAAATATAATTTTCCTACCAGAGCTATTATCCATAGTTGTCAAGTAATTTTCTATGCTTTTTTGACAAACATGTATCTTCTGATTATTTTTCTTGTATTTTTACATTACTGGAAAATACATTTCATAAGACATAATTTCTTTCAAGTCTAGGTCATGCAATGAAATATTAATCTGATAAGACTCAAAATACAGTGATGTATGATAAAAGATGGCCATGACTGTTTTGAAAATTTCTGGAATAAATATGTGCTAGAAAGGAAATAAGCATTTTGGTAGCTCATGCTACCACCAAAGGAGTCCAAGCCCAATTTGGGAGTCTACTTATTTAATTATAAAGGCTCTAACCCCTTTCTTAAGAGCACTCAAGTGTAAAATGGACACCATTGCTGATTACAGATATTTTGAGGACCCAGGTTGAGTTTAACAGCCCCACTGAAGCTAGCAAGCCTCACTGAGGTCTCCAGCTGGACTGAATTAATGTCATCACTGAAATGGATTTTGCTATGATAATATAGACCAGCTGAGGTGCTGTGTTATGACAGTGCCATAGGGTGCAGGCATGAATTTAAGGCAAAAAGTTTTTTGTTCTTGTTGTGTAGTCTGTTGTTATTTTTTGCATTTGATGTCTGCAGTGAAAATAGAGTTAAGTGCTCTCAAGGAAATACTCTGTAAAGACTGAATAGAATGTAAGTAAATGTAATAGAGTGTAAGGAAGAGGCAGGGATCAGTTTGTGTTTACTAATCTGTGTTGTTTGTTTGTTTTTATAGGATTAATTTGTAGTGCTTTGGTTGTTTTTATTTCACTTTTTGAATTGACCGCACTGTTACAGCTTATTTCTTCCTGACTGAAGATTTATCTGGAGCAATTAATTGGAGATTAGGTTATTGGCAAGGTTAGGGAAGCCATTTTGTTCAAGTAGCATTACACTTCTGTTTCTGAAACCTTCTTTAATGTCCTCAAGGATAGAGAGTGTGCTGTTATGTTATACAGCCCAACTCATGCAATTTTGAAGGTAGCATCAGAACTGTTAATTAGAGAGGTTGAACCTGCTGCATCAGAGAGGGTTTGGTAGCTCTAGGGTGATCTGGTTTGGCCAGAAACTGGGGAATGCCCAGACTTAGGGTTTGTTCCAGGTAGGAACTGGCTCTGAGGGCACAAAGAAAATTAGGACGGTTCTTTGTTATGGTCTATCTTCTTATTTTGTGCAATGTGAGGATGGTTCTGAGCATCTTTTAGGTGAATGGAGCTATTTATATGTATGTAACTGTAACAAAGGCTTCTTAAGAAATTGCTACAAGATAAAAATGGCCAGTTTTGAGTTCAGCTCAGTTCAGATTATCATATATAGCTCCTAACTGCAGTGGAAATCTTTGTGGCATGGATGTTTTTCCAGCCTGCCTGTTCAAGAACTTGATAAGCAGAGGTAAGCACAAGTGTTTTGCTGAATAAGAATAGTGTTGAGTGAGTACCTCCAAAATAAGACTTATGTTTCCCACGACCTTGTCCACATTATCAAATTCTCACTCTCCTAGAAAGATAATGCTTTGAAGAATGGAGTAAACAAATCAAAGTCCTTGAACACAGATTTCTATGGTGGTTATGACTTTTTTTTTTTTTTTTAATGGGATTTGCAATTTTCTTTGCAATGCCATGTGATGTAAAATATTAGCAGAACTGCCCTCAGATGGTAATCTGCATTCAATACAAATTCAAACAGTTTGAATGGAGGCTTGGAGAATGATGGTAAAAGCACCTCAAAATGAGCACTAAGTAGCTTCAGCCCCTCTTCTCCCCACTAACAGGTTACTTGTTTCAGAGTGAGTTTAAACCACTACCTTGAATCAATGGTAAGAGTGGTAGAGGTATTGAGGCATAGAATAAAAACTAAAAGCTGTGTATCATCGGTACAGGAATAGCTTAGGGTAGCAGGTTATCTTGAAATCCAAAAAGGTAGAGTCTAGTAAATTGCTGACAGCAATTCCCCCACAGTTGGCACACTTTACCTTCCCATGCATATGTATGTACCAACCACTCTACTCAGAAAGGGCTCTATGAAAATAAGATTATAAGAAAAATATGATGGATTTATTTCTATCCCTTTAAATATGAAGAACAGGTGATTGAGAAGAGAATTAGCAATAGCATGAATTCAACTTCTTTAAATGAAGCTCTGTTGAAAAATTGATATATTGGAAAAATCTGAGATGCTGCTTCTGATGGGGAACCAGAACAAGGCAGGTCTAACTTGCCACACAGAGAGAGAGAGAGGTGTTTAATTGCTTGGAGTTTCTGGATGGTAGAATTGCATGATTGCTATGATTGTAACTTAATGATAAACAGTTTTGGTGTTATAGCAGCACCTCATAGTGCTTAAAAGTGTGAGGGAATGTTATCTTCATGAACACACTTGGAAAAAGAGAGTTATTGAGTAATATTTGTACCCTTCCTAGACAGAAAAAGCACACCTGGCTTAAGCAGATATAGCTCCCCTTGGAGCCAATGGGAGCTGCTGTGATAGCCAGAGCTGAATGTGGCCTGACATGACAAATATATGAGAATAGAAAACCCAAATTACCAGGCACATGCTTTAACCACAAGAACATCCCTTTTACCATGAAAATGTATTCCCTTTAGTGTAATCTGACAAATGTGTCTTATTCCAATGAAAATGTTTTTTTGGGGAATGAAAGAATGTGGAGAAATTCAATCAGTATTACCTAATCCTCCTCCCTTCATCTGGGTATTCTCAACTCATTGATATTACACAGGCTGTGTTAGAACAAACAAATCAATCACGCCATGGCACTGTAACTGGCTCAGCCTCTCTCCAGCCAATAAGTTACCTTTTAAAGAGAGAAAAGAAAAGAAAAAAAAAAAGATTTTTTTTTTTTAAAAAAAAGAACACTACTTCTCAGTGGGAGAAACAGCATCAGTCTTCCCTAATGTGAATGCAGGTGAAGATACTCCACAGCACCTTCCTCCCTTCTCCACATACCCCTGCACCACCATAGACAAACTGAATACTAAGAAGTGTTTTCCTCTTTGTGTTGGGATTCTTCCTACAGGACAATCAAACAATCAATACAATAATAGCAGTGGAGTATCAGGATCACATGAAGCAAGAGGACTGCAGCAAACTGCAGGATTTGTTTTCAAATCAGGAAGTCAAAATATCCCCAAAGCCATGTTCTGCAGCAAGACCATACTTTTGTCTATAATACTAAGTGTCTGTTGCATAATAGTGATTTTGCTGCTAACTCAGTGGAAAATGATTTTTCTTGTTTGTATTTTTGCCAAATTTCCCCTATTGTTCTGGGGAGATTTGTCTGTGTAAGTGCTGTGTGTTTCTTTCTTCATCTACTTCAGAGCTGTATTATAACAAGTCAAAAGAACTGGTTGTATGATTCAGCTAATTGAGACCAGTCTATTTTCTTCTTTTTATTTTATCAAATTAAAATACATTTTAGGCACAGATGGATCTGAGTGTTAGTGACTTGTGTGCTACCTTCATGAAAAAATGTTGATGAATAGGGACAAATTAATGAAGAAAACCCATTGGCAAAATAATCTAATCCTAATAATTTGGTACATTTATTACATAGTTGCATGTATGAGAGAGATTGCATTTTATTTTATTTTTAATCAAATGAGTATTCTGCTCTTAAAACCTAGAAAGTTCAAGAATATCTGTTCTAATAAAATAGAAAACTTGCAGAAGCCTAACACTACCCTCCAATACCCACCTAAAGAGTGAGCCCCTACTAAGTGGTCTGAAGAACAAAGCATGCATTAGTGCACCTCTGTTTCTGTGGATCCACCCTAAATGTTCCTGTACTTTCTTGATCCACAACTTCACATTAGCACATGCAATTATATGGCCACTACCTGCTGGACGTGAGCTGCGTCTTGTAGCTATGTAGAAACAAGTTACAAAATCTGAAGTGGGAGTTAAGCTGTCTGAGGCAATGCTTGGCTATTACAGGTGATGAGCTAAAGTCTGGTCACAGAGTACTTCGGCTTATGCTTCTTTCATTTTACCCTGTTGTAGCCCAATCTGTTTTTCCTCAGAGCCTTTCCTTGTACTTTGCTAATGGGAACAAATCACTTTATGTTCTGAATTTTTGCCATATGATTGTGTTCCTGCTGTGTAGTGTGCATCTAGCCTAGAGATAGACTTCTATCTTAAGCAATGCTACCATTTACATTTGATTTCTAAACCTACCTCCATTTCAGCAACCCTGCTTACATTTGAGTCCTGCAAACCCCAAACTGCTATGTCTGCTTCTCAGATACTGTTTTCTCAGCCTATTTTTCCATGGGTATTTCTTATTACAATCACCTCTTGATCATTTTCTCAGTGTCCTGTAAGTTACAGAAGCTGAGGATCAGCATCCATCACCTATAATTGTTGCATAGAGCTTCCGTCACTGCCTTTGGGGGGAAAAAAAAAAAAAAAAAAAAAAGAGTAAAAGCAAACCAATTTGGAGTGTGGTAATTTAGGATTAGCCAACTAACATTATGCAACGTAAACAGGGAGCCTGAAATGTAAAAAAAAGTTCTTGGACCCAAGGTGATATATTCTGCTTAAGATTCTGTTCTCACACATTTATTGCCATATCTTATCATTTTCCACAGAAAAGACATTAATCGTAAAAAAAAAAAAAAAAAAAAAAAAAAAAAAAAAAAAACAGGGTTATAATCTGTGGTTGACCCTTGATGGAGATAATTATATCTTTTCTCCCAAAATCCGTGTGAGGCAGAGTTATTCATAACTTTTTGAAAGTCGCATGTTTAAAAACAGTGTGTTGTTTTAAGTGAAAATAAAAATATTTCAGATTTGATTATTGTTTAGAAATAGCAAAATCCTAACCTGCATACAATAGGGAAACTATTTTAATATTCAGTTTTCAAACTGAGATGGTTTATTTGATGATTTCAAACTGTTCCTGAATTAGTCCTGTTCAGCTTGAATACTCTTTATTACATCCAAAGTAATCATGTTAACAGTTAGTATATAGCACGTAAATCCTCTGGAAGACCAATTTTATGGGTAAAACTGGTTCTAATATTTGTTTTCTTCAGTTGTTCAGAGCCCAGACTTGTTAATTTCCTTGATGTTCTGCAGTACATTCTGTCGTTAATAGCTTTTTTTTTTTTTTTTTTTTTTCACATTGAATAAGACAACATGTAGAAAAATATGGGAGAGGGCAATTTATAGTTCAGATTGGAGCAGTTATATGCTTCTGACATCCAATGGTAGATTTAAATGGTTAAACATATTTGTTAAGTACCATATTAATTTTAATACTGAAAGGGTTACCTGGAGAATGGAGGTTGACCATATATAAATTTTCATCCCTAACACAAAATTAAAATAAATTCTAAAGGGAAGGATATATTCTTCAAAGAGCTTAGGAGCTTCCACATCATTAATGCTTCATATCAAACTTGTGGTATGCCCCAAACATTACTGCAAATGTATTAAGTACCTAACTGATAAGAGACTGGGAACAGAGGAATGGGAAGCAGGGAACTGCAAGCTTAGGATAAAGATTTTGGATTTTAAGTTAAACATAGTAGCCAAATGTGACTGCTAAAATAATGAGCACTATGGTATCAGATGAGACAACTATAAGGGGCAATTTAAAATGTCAGTGTTATCACCACTCTGCATAAATAGGGCAGGCTGTTCAGACCTGAGTTGCTGGGTCTGATATTTATTGTGCTATGATTTATAGCTGTTCTACAGTATTGTAAACTATGTATAAGATGTTACCACATCATTTTTCTTGAAAATATGGCCCCTTGCTTAAAAAATACAAAATTGATTTAGGTTCGTAGGAGCACATGCTTAAGTACTTTCTGAACAGGGATAGATCTGTGAATCACTGTATTGGGCAGTGACTAATTAGATCTCTAATACACAGTATGCAGTAAAATATATCCTTTCAGGTATGCAAAACAAAGCTAGAAACTGATTTATTTCAACATGCATGCCTCTGTTTCCAAGGGATTCAAACATCCAAAAATGTTTTCTATCATCGCAGGCTTATTGTAGTTTCATTTAGACATCAGGTTAAAAATAAAATGTTATCAAATACCGATGAAATATCCTGTAGAAGTTTATACAGACATGCCATTATTATGGTCCTGGAATCTGTTTCCTACTATTCTCCAAGACAGACCCGAGAACTTTTTTGTTAAATAAAAAGTTTTGATGTTTTTCTCTGCATTTTGTCAGAAGCAGCTCACAAGCAAATACAGCATTTTTAAAAGATTTTATTCAGACTACAGTAAAAAATCAGAAAGGAAAAAGGACAACCCAAAGCAGATGGGAAATGATCCACCAAAATAATCATTACATGGTGTCTTTTCATGCAAGAGAAAATGAAAGGTTCAGATTTCTCGGGCAAAGAAGGAAAATAAATACGTTTTATGTAGTTTCTCAGCTGCTGTAAATAGATTCAGCTTCACTGACCTCAGCAGCACAAGCAAGGCCTGCATTTCATTTTATTATTCATGTTATGGTAGCACTATGCAGACACAATAGAGCCCAGAGGTAGAAGATGGATAGTCGAGCGGGATCCCTGTCTCAAAGGCAGGTTCTCACAGGTCACAAAGGCAAGGACTGTGCAGAAGGGCTAACAGAGACACTTTGGTGCTCAAGTTGTACCATAGTGAGAAGCTGCACATCAGCAAGTTCTGGTGAGGTCTCGGAGGTCACTGTGGGTGAGAAGTATGGAACTAGCAACCAACATAAGCAAAAAAGCACCGGGCTGTGATCCTTTCGGCAGCAAAATCCTGGGTGAACTTTCTCCCTTTAGACACCACAAAGGGCTCCTCTGGTGCATGCCCAGAGCTGCCCAGGTCTTGACAGGAACAAGCAGTTCTGAGCCAGTGACTCCCGAGTTTTTTCCTGTGCTGTGGCTCAGTTTCAGCAGGGTGGGTGGGTGGAAAGTTTTATTCCTATCCCACAGGCTGATATGCTGGCTGCTCTTCTGAGAGCAGTGGGTTTGAGCCCCTCAGGATAAGAATGTAAATTAATTCTATTCTCTTACCGTTTGGAGAGTGTACTTTTGTTTGTTTTTGGAAAAAAAAAAAAAAAAAAAAAAAAAAGGCAACTGTGGTTATGATTTCTTCAAGGTGGCTACAAGAAGAGCGGTCTGGTTCTTTGAAGGAGTTTCATTTCTTCGCTTTCGTAAGGCTGTTTCCAAGCTGGGGAGCAGAAGCAGGCAGAGGTGACTACCTGCAGCTCTGTGCCAGCCAAGGATTTCAGACCGACCCTTGCCCTTAGCACTCCCTAATAAGTAGTTTTTGGCAGCTGCCTGCTGAGTGTACGGATTTTAGGCAGGTCCAAGCGTAGCATGCTGGCTGTTTTGGATCTCATTCAGAAGGACTTGGCTGTCCTTCGAAGATACTGAGTGCTTATATGGTGGTACAGATATCATTCTGGGACCTAAACAACTGCAGGTCAGCGCTTTCCAGGAGCAAGCCTTTACTCGCCTTCTGGGAAAGGAGTGGGGATCAAAACTGACACTTAAACAGGCCTCCCTTTTTAAAAATATTTGTGAATTCTTGCAGGATAAAACTGGGACAGTCCACAAGTTCACTCTTCTGCTGTAAATATCTCTCTCATGAAAACAGTCACAAAACACTTCATTTATCTGCTTGTATGGGTAACATGGATGCAAGGTCTGAGTCTGCACCTGAAAATCATAAAAAATCAGTTCTTCCAGGAGAGGTTGTTATATAATTTTTCATCACATTTCAAAACTGCTCTATATTTTCTTCTGCCTGAAGATACATTTGTCTCCACTAGTAGCACAGATTAATTAATTTATAAAAGAAAGCTTCTTCTTTTATCACTTTTGATTAAAAAAAAAAAAAAAAAAAAAAAAAAAAAAAAATACTTTTATACAACCACTAGACCATATCCTAAATTGATTTAAGTCATCTTACCTCTACTGGTTTTGGTGTAGAGGCTTCTTGATTTATGCTGGCCTAAGTTCTTGTCCTGAAGTATCTCCTGTCACAGAGAGTGATGCATGTTGTGAAGTGTGCTGAAAGGAAAACAGTACTGTTTAAAAGACAAAACACAGTCCTTTCTGATGGAAATTTCATGAAAATTTAAATTTTATGGGGATTGAAAAACTATAATAATATTTCCTTAGCTGAAATTCTGAGTTATTCAGATACCATCTCAACATATTCTTTCTCATGCAAAATATTTCTTAAAACTAAAGGGGCAAGATATATCACTACCACACGATCTAACATTATTCAAGCAGTCCAGCTAGTTAGCTCCTCACAAAGCTTCCAGATGACATTTTGATCTATTTAGCACTGTTTCTTTTATTTATAGTTGTGTGTTGACTTTTATCAAATTTCACCTCCCATGGTATGATATCATGAAGGTCGTTACCCAAATTCATTTGTCTGTAATCTTTCTGGAAGAAAGTAGGCAGTGATTTTAATTAGTCATTACCAAAGCTAGTATGTGAGTCGGCTTTACAAGAGCTGCTAAGCATCAAACGAATAGAATAACAACAAACCTAGTTTAAAGCCTTACAAGGTACTACTTTCTTGTCAGTGCAGCTAGCTCATTTTCTTCCAAACAGTATTTCCCTGGCTGTAAAACATTTGAAAACAATGGGATCATCTGAACGTTCTTTGCTCATATGTAACTGGGAAGATTGCCTTTCAATTGAAAAAGCCACTTAGCACTTTTATTACTGTCTGTAAGTACCAACAAGACCCTCTAACTTGAGAAGTGCAGGTGTTTAGTGCTTAAAGATAGCAAGATAGCAAAAGCACAGCTGTGTAGTATATAAAGGAGTGCAGCTGGGACAGCTTTGTGACCCGTGCCAGCCACAGCACTGAAAGGGCCTGGTCTTTTTCAGGCTGTCCTCTCCATCTAATGCAGCCCTGCAAGGGCAGTGCTTTGCAGGGCTGAGCATCTAGAAATCAGACCCAAAGTGAAACAGGCTGGTCAAAATCCTTGGCACTGAGTAACTACTCAACAACATAGGGCACTAGGAGTAAAACAGAGAGGAACTGCAGAGTGTTGGAGCTGCTAAAAGCCCTGAAATCCTCTAAAAGTATGAGGGATTGCTGGAGGAGGGGCAAACAATAATTCACTGTACATGCCAGCACGACCTGCCAGCCCAGAAGATATACAAAAGATAGCCTTATTTCAACAACCATTGATGCTAAAGCATTAGGTCTATTGAGAAGGGTTCAGTTCAGTCACGTAAAGGAGGCTAGCATAAAGCTATGGTAATGAAATGTTAAACATCTGTATCTGAAGAGCAGAGCTGAGATCCCCCAGCTACTTTTAAACAGGCTTTCATATTGGCAGCAATCTGGCCATAGCAGCCCAAAGCTCAGCATAGGCTGATTTATCCTTGTCAGGGGGAGTATTTGGAAGTGATTACAGTGTAATCAGCTTCTATAACACACACACTAAAAAATTCAAGAATACTGCAAATCACAGAAAAAAAAATATATAAAAAAATGTATGACTCTTGTACTCAAACAGAGTTAGAGAGGCACTCCTGCAGTATCTTTGGAGGTAAAAGAGTTATCCCTTATAAAACACCAGATCAAAATGAATTCCACAAACAATGTTACATAGTTATTTACAGGGTGGGTATGGATCCCTGGCATTAGTAATATAACCCTAACCACTCCTGAGGTAGCCATAAACGATTGCCTCCAGCCAGATCCAGCCCTTGTCCTTGCCTGGTAAGCTGTACAGGACACAGTCATAAACCTGTTTGTACAGTGCCTGCCCTCCCAAACACAAGCCCCAGTTCTGTCACTAACCCTACCATAATTACTTCTCTGAACACAGACATCATGAGGGTTGCTTTCCTACCTGTTTCTGTCAGTTTACTGGTTTTAATGAAAGCATGTGTTATATTTGTATATCTCTGAACTGCTTCTGAAAAACATTTTGGCAATGATCATGCATCTTAAACACACATATTTCACTACAGAAATCAGCTGGCAATACCAGTTGGGGAGAACTTGTGAATGTTCAGGCCCCATCTCTCCTGTCAAACCTGTATTCCACTGTCAGCTTTGGTTCACATCAGACAAAGGAGGCAATACCCCATGGATGGCACAGATAGGCAGACAGACTGATGTTGCAAGTTTTACTTCCACTGGAAATACACCTAAGAAAGTCAAAGCAGCACAGTGTAGATCAAGTGTTAATCTTTGAACAATGCACTTTGAATTTGCGAGCCAAAGGACTGTAGCTTATGAAGTGGGGTAGTGGTTTGCCTTTGTGGGCCAAGGAATCCAAGCTTGTGCATCAAAAAAGGGTCCAGACTGACAGTCTCTCAAATGTTGCATGTGACTTCACTGCTAGAAACTGGAGAGTCTCTGGAGACTTCCAGCTATCAAAGCGAAGCAAAAAGCTTGATGTGAATTGGGGTGCCAGAGGCTGCTACCACTCCATGAAAATTACCCTGGGAAACAATGGTTGCTAATGGGAACAGGCACAGCCAGATAGATACACATTAGAGAGAAATATGCAACTTGCCCTCTCATCCCCCTGAAAGAACAAAGAGGAGTGAGTTCACCATTTTCCCCCAGCCATTTCTGGGAATGCAAAACAGCTTTGGCAACTGCAAGGGCAGAGCACCTGGGCCATGGGAAGTGAGGACAAATGGCCCCAGTGCCACCTGGCAGGAGGGCTGCAGCCACCTCTGGGACTGTGGGGCAGCTCGCAAGTGGATTGTGACCGATGTTGTATGCACTTGAAGTGCAGTAGTGTTGAACACTACTGCAACACTGAAGTGCAGTTCAGTGTTGTAGTTGGTTTGCTTCTCTGGGGAGAGAACCGCTCAGAAACTCAGCCTTCAGGAGGCCCTGGGGAAAGCCAGCCAGCCAGAAGGGGCTGCTGCGGCCTCCAGAGGCTCCAACAACAGTTTCAGCTGGGGAGGGGTGACTGCAGTGCCAGCTGAAATGCACTGCTGCATGTACTGGGGAAGCCCGTTCCCATATGTGTTCCAAAAAGACCATGTGTTTGACCCAGGACACGATACCCAAAAACTCCTTAGGGGAAGGAAACGGCACCGAAACCTCCCTAGTCTGCTCCCATGAGGGCCGTACCCCCTCGGAGATTCATGCTCGCTCATGTTCCCCGTGGCTCCTGTGGTTTGTTCCTGTTGGGTGGAAGAGCTTCAAAGGGCAGGGTGGGGAGCACTTTCACCCAGAGCAGCCCTAGCCTTGTGGCGAGGGCGTGGGTTTCAATCTCCTCGGGTACAGGAGGGCCTAAACCCCACCTTTCCCACATCTAGGGTAAAAGTTCTGACCAAGGAGCTGTTGAGCTGCTTCTGTGCTTCTCAGAGAGCAGTGTTTTGGGAATGTTCACCAGCTCTTTCCCTTGGGCCAGATAGGTGCAGGTGTAGGAAAAGCTGCCTTCATTTGATCTGACGGTGCTTGGGCATGAGCTAACTCTGTGCCACTGTGAGAAGCATTTCTGGACATGCCCACTGCAGAATTTCAGGAGTCTGGGGAATTTTAATGTGAAAAGCTGGCGCCTGTGGAGGTTAGGCACCGCCAGGGTGTGGCAAGAAATGAGCAGGAATTTAGAAAACTGCAGTTTTAGGCTTACATTTCCCATTGGAAATGCATACTTGCCTTCTCTCTGGCTGAACCCAGCTTCCTAAACTTCTCAGTGCCAGCCCTGTAACTGGTCCTTCCTGAGAAGGAACAGTTTTTCCCCAGTTCAAGGAGTATTATGTCTGGCAAAAGAAGGAAAACTCTCAGCAGAGATGATGCCACAATGTTCTGACTGTAAGATTTATGCAGCCATGGGAAGCCAGTCTGGATGAATCATAAATAATTACATGTAATATACTAATTTAGTTGTAGAAGGGGAGTGAGTTTAGCTTTATCCATTAATTCAAAAGACTGTCCCTGTGAGCATTTGGGAAGAGTAATTTAGTAAATTCAAGCATGAGTCAAGGCAACTAAAAATAGAAAGAGAAAAAAAAAAAAAAAAAAAGGAAAATGAAAGAAACTCCTAAATTGCTAAAAATCAAATTAAAAGAGAGGAAGAAATAAAACCTGGTGTCAGAATCCAACAGCCCTTTTTACTCAAAGGAAGCTTCCATAAAACACATGCATAGCTGTTAATACAATACTGAAAAGAAATTATTTCTAGTTTTATAAAGTTACCATTTGTCATTTTAACACTGACAACGAATTATATATTTAGCAATATGTGCAATATGTTTATTGATAAATGAGTGCAGTGCTACAGTCAGCCACCTTTGCTATTAACTTCACTTCTCCTAGACTCCCACTGTGTTGTGAGAACAGAATTTGACCTAATGGCTAAGCTCCATACAGCCAAGTGGAAAATAAAAGCCAGTCTGTCAAGTACAAGTGTTTCAAAGGTTTGATATTTTGTGTTGGGTTCTGATTTTATCACTTTGACCTTGGCTAATGCTGTGTCATCAAAGAAGTTCTTTTGGATGTAAATAGTAACAGCATCAGACCCACACTGAAAAAGTTCCCGAAGATGAGAAAAGCACCAATCTTTTCACATCAAATCTCTAAATTTATGCAAGCAGACAGAGAACTCCCTGGATGATGGAGATGAATAGGAGGGTTGCACTTGCAGCTGGAGGCTCATAGCTGTGCTGGAAGCAGCTCAGCTCAGTTTGCTGGAACTGACTCTTAAAAACTACTCCTGAGAAACTTATTCCCACTGTTAAAGCAGTTCTTCCTACCTTTGCCTACCTAGATCTAGGCTGAGAGGTTCCCACACCAAGAACTTGTCATTGCTAAAGTGACAAAAGTGCTACTACAGACTGGCCAGGGCTTCTCTGAACAGATTTGAAGAAAAGCTGATATGCTAAAGTTATGATTTATATAAACATGGTACATAAGGGATACAAAAAGGCAAAGAGCTGGAAAGTAAAGACAAATCAGGTGACACAGCCAGGACTAAAACATAAATCTCCTACTTTCAACTCACAGCCTGATTTTTTGGATCCCTCTGCCTGTCATTGCATATCTGTTTATTCTACTAGAAGGATACATTTATCATGTGCTTTACCCAATAAATATGGTTGAATTTCCTCCCTTTCATTTTTCCCCTTTCCAGAAACAAGCTTATAATTAGAACTGGCTAGGAACTTTTGACAATGTTCTTAAAAAAAAAAAAAAAAAAAAAAAAAAAAAGATTTTCAGGTCCATAGTTTGGGATTTACAGTAAAAATGAAAATGAATCCACACTGTATGTTACCTTGAAAGTAATACATCTGGGATGGAGCCTATAGTCTTTGTGAGGAAGAGCAAGGAGCAAGGATTTGAATACATTTTCTTGAATACTCACTGACAGGACATTTTATTGAATGTCTCTCTTACAGAAAAAAAAATAAATTAATTAAAAAATGTCCAAGTTTTGGAAGATTGTTTGCAAAGCATGATACATTTTCTAGCCTCTCTACTTTTCCAGTTTAAAAGCTACATACGGGAACTTTCACAAATACGTGGATTTTGGAAACTCTATTGTGTAATTGTTCTGAATAATTCTTGGCCTTTAGATTAGTTGCAATTAGTGTGTTGTGACTGTCATGTATTCAAAGAGAGAAGTTTGAGTTGTTTTATTATGTGAGGTGGGAGAAATAGGTCATACAGAACACTTCCATTCTGACCGGATGGGGTCTGTGTTCAGATCCAGGTGCCTGTTTTGGAACTCTTATTCTGCACACAGTTAATGACTACCAGCCTGTAATTCAGCTTGTCTGTTTGAAAGTATCTGACAGTAAAATTGTCTGCTTGAACAGAAGAGGATGTAAGCAGAGTATTTATTATTATTTTTTTATTATTATTATTTTTTTTCTGATTACTTTTGCAAATTCTGTTTGCAGTGATTTCTTAGCCTGTTTAACATCCAGATAAAGATCCTTGAACTTCAGGATGGGAACTCAGTATGAGGAGACATTAAGGTAGTGAATGCAGATGTAGAAATAGATTTGAAGCAATGCAAATTAGATAGAAGCCAGTCTATCCAGATCCTCTGCCTGCCCAGTGGATATCACTCCATGCCCAGCTAGGTATGGCTTTAGGTATGCTGCATGGCTGAGACAATGTAAAGATAACCTGGGGCTACTCAAGTCTCTGTTTGGGACCAGACAGACACCTCTGGAGGTGTTTCTGTCACTACAAAATGACAGACATGATCAGACTACACTCACATTTATTCCAGACACAGTGTATAGATCCTGCTTCAGAAGCACTGCAATGCTTGAGCGAAAGCCACCTGGCACCCTGAAAAACTTAAAGCTGTGTTTGCAACACTCAGGCACTAAGTTGAACAGGCTGCCTGCTCCAGTGTTATTTATACTATAAATCTCAAAAGACTGAAGCTCAACCACAGGACAAATTTGTATAGAAGCTGTGTAGGTCAGCTGTAGTTCTCAAGTAATGTATTTTCTTGCTTAGCAAGGATTATTAGCTCAGGGTCACTATGGTATTTACCTGTGTTCACACCATTTCTTTTCAGTTTATCATGGAGTGACACGAGTTCTTGTATACCTCAAGTGCAGACAGAGGAAACTCATTTCTGTCTTTGTGCTTATGATGGTAATACAGTATCAGTTGTAATCAGATTTTTGTTCATCTCTTTGAATTGGCCAGATTTGAAGGCTAATTGAAATTTCATCTATCAGAAGTGAAACAATGCTTTGATCAAAAGAATAGTCCCATTAGTGCTGCCGATGTGATGGCTTCTATGAACAAAAAAATAGCAAAGAATTGAAAAACTAGGCTGTAAAAATATTCTACACCTGAATTATTTTACTATCTAATGCAGGGAGTATGAGACCAAGTCAAAGTAGTCCTAAGAGAGCACTGGTATCATTTTTCCCAGAAGTTGTTTGTCTGTGTTCATCTGAGGCTTCATCTGTTTACTACAGCAAGGTTCACTTTACATTGACTAGCAAATGTAAAATCTTTGCCTACTCCAACTCACTGGAAAATACACAGTTGCTAAACATACTGAAACAAGCTTGGACTGGATGAGACAGCACACATAAACCATAATTTTAAAAACAAATGTCTCTTGAGTTTACCAGGCCCCTTAATTTCTACTTTTCAATGGTGGTGCCACGGACTCCTTCTCAGACTGATCTTCACAAGGGTAAAATATCTGACTGAGGAAAAGATACAGATACAAGTAAACTTAGTTACAGAATCTTTTCCTCAGGACTAGTCTTGCCTATATAAAGCATGTTGCAGTGTTTATGTAGTCTCTAATTTATTAAAGAATTATATATATTTTTTTTTTTCATGAATGACATTGCTTGCGAAAAGGAAAATATTAGGTTTAAGATTTCAGAAGCAATTTTTCCATGTACATGCCTGCTGGTGGGCAGAAGTTTTCTTCTGGAATTTTCGGACAGCAACAAAACTATATTTAAATAATTTTTAGTTGTGGTTGGCTTAATATATGTCAGCCTGGTTAGCCATGTTCATCAAATTTAGATGATTCAGCAAACTATTGAGAGTGAGTAGATGTAATTTCTAATGCTATCATAAAATAATTAAAGTTAGATTATTGAGACTAACGAATTAGTCAATGTATAATGTATAGGAAAGTAGTTTCATTTTGCTTATATATGCTGTTGGTACCCAATAGTTTCCCTAAAAACATTTGGTATAAATCCTGGGTTCTTAAACACAAAATATATTGCAGTGCAAAGCATCTCTGAGGTAGCTGCATGTAGTGACTGTATACTCAGAGCCACCTTTGTACTTGAAGAACTCTTGCATACCACTTCACAAGGGCACAGCACAGGCCATTTCATTGATTTGATACATATGCCAATTTACTTGATTTGTTGAATATTTACAAATGAAAAGTTCTCTGTTCTGAAATTATACCCTGTGCTTTGCCTCAGAGCAACCTAAATTTGTTGGGATGTCAACTAGTCATTACATTCACATGACTTTTTCTTGGAATGACCTTTAAAATATACACAAAATAGCAGTCCATACATGAGTTTTAAGCATTGGATCTGCTGCATACTATGTATTTATAGCATGTCAGTTCTATAAAAGACAGTGAGAAACTCTGTACTTCACACAGATGCCAAGTATCATAATGTATTAGAGATCAAAGATTATCATATCCTCTTCTAAATTTCTAAGAATGCAGAATTACATGCCTGGGGGAAGATTACTTGCCTGGAGAAAGATTAGTGGAAATCTGGCCATTCTGAAAACTGGATTCTCCTGGAGCAGGAAAGATCCCTGGTCTAACTTAAACAAGAAAGGATCTCTATAAATAATGGTAGATTCCTTGAGTTATCTTTCAACTGTAACACTGCTAGGAATCCTACTAATAAGCTTCATGCTATCTCCCAGTTGCTGGAGTGCACCTCCTATTGCTGCCCTTCTGTAGCAGACAGAGGTACCAGGAAGACAAGTATGCTAAAGAGAAAGATATCTTTTGCAGAAGCTGTCATTTATGGGAGGCAATATCATCCACTTCTAAGCAGAAAAGTAGATATACAAGGTAAATGATCCCTGTCTTCACTAATTGGAAGACAGTTAAGTTTACAGCAAAAGGGGAAAATATCCAGATATAGGACATGCACTTAGCGGAATATCAGACTGTCAAGAACAGCCTTAATCTTGCACCAAGGAGCAAGAAGAAAAGAAATGCCTTTAATTATCTGTCTATACTAGGATCCAGAGCAATAAACAAGAGAAATGAAAACTGCTCATTTTATGGGCTTAATTTGACTTACTTTGTACTAATGAAATTTGGAGAGATGTTCATGACTTGTGTGTTACTATCATAGCTGTAGAACTTAACACAGAAAGGAGCTGCCTGAGCAACTGGAGAAAATTAATGACACTCCATTAAAATAGTGTTACTTGTTTCTGTCTCAGCAATAACTCACAAATAAATTATACTGAGTCTTCATGGATTCGTGTTCTAATGAAGAAAGTGCAATGTCTTTTGCTGACAACAAAACTAAACTGGTATACTGCATGACTGTCTCCCTGAGCATGTATCCACACTATGCAGGGGGAAGAAACAATGCTGGTATATTGTCAATACTCAAGCATTTTCGAAATTTCATGAAGTTTTTAGAGGAAAATTTCCCATCTCAAAAATTACCAAATTCAGTATCTGAAGCCTGCTAGACCTTTGCTCACACATGCAAGGTATTGGTAGTGTGACTAATAATGATGTACTTGCATGTATCATTTCAGGCATACATTAGCAATTCTTTCTTCCCCATTGTGATTGAAAGCCAACAAATCCAATAGAAGAATCAAATTGAATTCAGTGAGTTTTAATTGTGCTTCATATATTTATACTCTCAATTTATGGCTAAAATATTACTCACCAGATATGGCTCACTCTGGCAGTTTGCCTTACTCATATGAGTAGCTCCATATGGGCCCTTTATACTAAAGGCACTTTGGGAGTCACTAATAGCTGGACAAGGGACACTGTGGAATTCCTGGCTCTGTTTTCCACATTGGACTGACAAGTATGTTTATATGATGCAGAAGTCAACCACAGGTTGCCTAATTCATACTTACAGCACTGCATGTTCCTATTATTTGGTGTAATAATATATCATTTACTTTAACAAAGGCTTTTCTCATTCTATTTTATCAGAGGTTCACATCCAAATTTAGAAACAAGTTGAACATCAGGACATGTATTTTTTTAAGCCTCTGCTTAGAATCTTTTCCCTGTCCATGTTAATTATAAATTGCATTCATCACACTGAAGACTGTTTATTTGCTTCTTCTGTTTATCTGCATTGCCTATCTGTAATACTGCAGTGGGAATGGCATTCACAATGGCAACAAAATAACCTGTGGGTTATAGTCACACAGATGGATGGTTGGCACACAGATTAAAAAGACAGATAAAAAAAGACAAAACCAAAATGTTTGCAATACAAATCAGTGTTGTTTTCTTTCTGTCTTTTGATTTTACATTGTTTAATGTGAGTTAAAGATCCAAACTACCAGCAGTACTTCTGCTTCCATTTCTCCATCAAAACGTTTTGTGGTACTTAATGCCTTTTTTTTTTTTTTTTTTTGTAATTTCTTGTCCAAGATATGAACAGAATTTTTATTTCACACTAAGAAGGAAAATTTGATTTCAGTATCCTAGAACCTTGCCCCAGCTTAGACTTATTGGATTTTTAAATGTAAAATTTCTTACTCATTCTATTGTGTTTATCATTAACACATGATAAAAAAAAAATCTATTGATAAAAAAAAAAAAAAGTAATAATAATGATAAAAAGAAAACTACAATCATTGACAAAGAGTAATGCACTTAATATAGAGGAACACATAGAACAGTCTGCAAAAGACAGGGGTGAACTGGTTTTGTAAGTAGCCCAGCTTTAATACTTCAGTTCTGGCATGACAATGCAATGTCACCTGAGAGAAATACATTAAATTTAATGACAATGTTTTGTGCTTCAGTGGGACTGGCAGATATTTGGCTTTAGATTTTGTTCACCGGTGCAGGGGGTCCAAGAGTGAACTCTAAATAGTATAGACATGCCTAGACTGTAATTTAGGTTCAGGTGAGAGAGTCAAACAAGCCAATCCTAATTCATCTGTCAGTATGCAGTTAAGCTGCGGAATACCATATCACAGGGTGTTTTGGATGCTGAAAATTTACATGATTTTACAAAGCAACTAGAAAAATTCATGCAAGAAAAATTCACTGAGAATTATTGTAGGTAAGATGTGGTTCAATAAGTTAATAAGACACAAATGATTGAATGCTGGCTGAATATTCTTGAGTAGCATCGCTTACACCTATCCCTAGGCACCCTCTTTTGGACTTTTTTTGAGAATAGGACAGTGAGCTAGATGGACCTATGATATGTCCAGGCCAGCCTGCTCTTATATTCTTATGCATCAAAATATCTGAGATACCATATGTGCATAACTTTTCTGATGAAAGCCACGCAGGACATCTAGCTCTCTGGAAGCTGACATGTCCAGAAGCACATTTGTTCACCTGATATAAGTAACTATTTTACACCTTGCTCCATCTGGGAATTATTAATAAAGTGTCCTTAGTTCCCTATTTGCTCAGAGAGCATGTAAAACTTCCTGGTGGGTTTCATTTTATGAGCTATATGCACCTTCCCTAAAGAAACTGATTTGTATCCAATTTTTGTACAATAGCCTAAAGATTAAAGTACACCGAGGGACCAGGAAACCTGGATTTTAGTTGAGTTCCACCAGCTTGGACAACATCTTTTCCAACCCCATCTATCCCCCCCCCCCCCCCCAAAAAAAAAAAAAAAAAGTCATGATAAAAGATCATGATAGTTTTGATTAGGAGTTCTATGTTGTATTGGGTATTCAGAGACAAAAAGCTTCTAGCTTTTAGCTTCTTCTTTTTTTTTTTTTTTTTTTTCCTTTTTTTTTTTCTTTTTTTTTTCTTTTTTTTTTTTCCTTTGAGCTGAAAGGTGTAATCCCAGGAGCATAAACTCAAGCAGACAGGGAGAACCAGCAGGAAGATGTCTCTAGCAAAGTAGTTTGAGTATCTAGGCAATAACTGGGAATGCCAATTTTACCCCCAGCCCACTTGAGAAACTTCATTGAAAAGCACTAAGAGTGAATGTAACCAGAAGTCTAGACAGCAAACTCTTGTAACTCCAAGACCTTGTGGATATACAGAAAGTCTCTAAAAGTCTTCTGTATACCTCTTTACACTTAGCTCAAGGAAAGACATACATAGAAACAAAACCTTTATTTGTTGGATACTTTTAATATGAAAATAATAATTTCCTCTTTAGAGCATATGTTTTGAAAGACTACTCAAATTGTTACTTCAAGAAAGTTGAGGATGGTCTTTGTTTTTCCCCAAGACTGGTACCATTTAAAAAGAAGCAACTTGAGGGAAAAGGGATGGAGGCAGAAGCAGGAGAACTAATAATGACATGACAACCTATGTTTCCCTGAGGAAGACAAATAAAGGTTAACCACAACAAATGGAAGCTTAAACTCCAAGCAATGTTTTCTTAAACCTGTAGTAATTTATAGCTACTATAACTTGATTTCAAGCAAACAGTTTGTTGCCAAATTGGAAGTTTGTATCAAATGGCCTTAATGTGATAGCAGTTTAGTTTAGTTCTTTCTAAGGGTATTTAAGACATGCATGTTCATAAGAATTGCTAAGATTATTTTTTATGGCTAATCCCAGCTGTTTTGAAATGTAAGTTATAACTTTTTTACATTTTATTTCTGCTAAGAACAGCTATTTTAACGACAGCTTTCACAATGCTTTGCTACACTCATTAATGATGGAGGTGCTGAGGCAAAGTGCTACAAAACCAGACAGGCCTAAGCCTTCTCTTGCCTGAGTTTCAGACAGCTAAAAAAGCCTTTTAAACAAAAGGCTTGTCTCAACATAATTCCATTCCTGTTAGTTTTCACTAAGAAGAGATTCAAATATTACTTCACTTTGAATAGATGTTAGTTTACACCATTTTGTTCCTCTCCTTAAGTCCTGACATTCATTTATCTGTACAGTCATGCACAAATATATGGCTGAAGACTGACACAGGTACATGGAATTTTGCTTATATAATTTGTACCGATTTTTCTTTCACATCAAAATGTGTTTCTTTACTCATTCTTTTATTTTCCAGGGCATGAATATATCTGTCCTTTTTGTTTTGTTATGTACTTATATATATTTGTGCATGTATGTTCATGTGCAGATGAATTCCTTATTACCATCACATTTATTTGCCTATTTATTAATGCCAATACATATACAAAAAGAGAAAGAAACAAACTGATGTTGTCATTCTGTGATGTAGTTTCAAATTTCTACCAGAATTAGCTGAATATGGTTGTGCTACTCACAAGTGGGTGATCGGTCATGGGTGAAGGTTTGCAAGTGAAAAATGTATATCATTGCAGAGCATTTCCAGGAAGCTAAACAAATCTTAGTTGAGGGATAGCTTAGAGAATCTTCAAATAATCACAAGGGTAGTTTTTGCATCCTTCCAACAGACAAGAAAGAAACAATTTTCATGTGCATCTGTGCACCTCAACATTCAAAAAAGTTCCGGGATCCTAATAGAGGTCCCTCTTAGTAGTAGACCTACACATGTTCCACGGGGATTAAGGGACTGGTGCTATGTGTGTTGCAGTGCACGTTAGATTCCTGATCTTCCAAACAGAATTTGCAGTTTAGTCTAAGTGCTCATAATAAATCTATAATATATAGTCTATAATCTAAATCTATAATCTAAGTAATAAATGTGGAGAATCAAGGACTTTGAAATGATGTCTCCAAAAGTTGCTAATAAGCAACATTGCCTGAGCAGTCTTCCAGATTCTCTGGTATAGTCTACACCCTGGCCATGTCCTGACACATATGCCACATTATCATGCCCTGTGGGTGTGTATCAGAGCCTCCTGGACTTCAGTTTCTGCAAATAGAACCCTTAAAGATCATCTAGTTCAATGCCCCTGCCATGGGAAAGGACAGCTCCAGACTAAGGTCCATCCAACCCTAACTTGAACACTTCCAGGGATGGGGCATCCACAACAACACTTGGTAACTTGTTCCAGTGCCTCACCACCCTCATAGTGAAAAATTTCATCCTTGTATCTAATATAAATCTACCCTCTTTCAGTTTAAAACCATTACCCCTCGTCCTATCAGTATGTGCCCTTGTAAAAAATCTCTGTCCATCTTTTTTAAGATACCTTCATTTTCTCCAGGCTAAACAGCCCCAACTCCCTCAGCCTGTCTTCATAGGAGAGGTGCTGCAGCCCTCTGAGAGGTGCTCCAGCCCACCAGCCCCCGCACCCCACCAAAAAAAAAATTTTTTTTTTTTTTTTAACTATGTGAAGCCAAAGCTATAAACAGTAAATTAAAAAAAAAAAAAAAATCAACAAAAAAAATCTTACAACTTTTAAACTTTCACATTAGTTTATGCAAATAGCACAACCTCTAGTAAGGAACAGACTGTGCCTGAGAAATCTCTGGATCAGGTAACACCAGCAATTAGATTTTTTTTTTTTTTTTTGAGCTTCATGGAAGCTGTGTTGGCTTAAATATATATTTAATTATTAATTTTTTTCCTTCAATATAGTATTGTATGATAATTATTCTATATAATTGCTAAATACATAAACTTGTAAAAACATGTAAAATACATTTTCATAAATATATCAAAATATATCAACGATAGAGAGTGATCAATTAATCTTGCAAACTTACTAAGTCACAATGATAAACCTGGTATCAACCTTCCAAAATCATCCTTTGGTACATGGTGGAAAAATAAATTACCAAATGTTTCCATACAATATTTTTTCATTTTAAGAATTTTACAATCAGGCTGTAACTGTACAATCAGCTAACCTCCCTTTTAGCAGTTGTGGATGAGTTAATAATTCAAATGCTCTTGTGACCTACCAGCCAGAAAGAGCAATTTTGGCACTTAAGGTTTTTTGTTGGAATAAATTTATTGATATGTTAATAAATTGAGACACATGGAAACCAGGTCTTCAGATAGCCTGAATTTCTTAGAAGGAACATTGGAAACAGGTCAGAATCCCTTACAAGCAATCCTTCCAGGCATTGCAAGGTAATCGTGAAAGTAAAATAGGATGGGTGCTTCTGGAAATTAATTAGATTGAAAATATATATATATATATATATTTTCATATTTCTAACAGAATATTGAACTCAGTATATGTCTTTGGCACATATAATTCAGATTAATTTAAGAGAGAAAAGAGAATTCCATGAATTCTTTCTTTTTCATTAAATAATTCTCTTAGCTGCAGGTCTGCACTTGGACCCCATTTAATTTTTTATTTGGATTAATATTGCATTAGAGCATACAGGCTAGCCAAAACACAGCCTCACTCACATCTGGCAAATAACTGAGCCAAATAATGAACCTGCAAGCAGTCTTTGCTAGTTTCCCTTTCATGTATGGGAAAGGTGGTGGACTTGTTTGATATTAAAAAAAGAGAGAGACACACAGAGAGAAAAGCCTCAACAAACATATTTGCAAACAGAGAATTTACAAGATAAATGGATTCGTATGAAGAAATTTCCTTTAGGTGATGACTAGTCCTTATAATTACTTGCAGAATGAAAAATATCTCTTCCTGAGCAAGCATTTGAAGAAAAACAAGATTCAGGTTAGTCCTAGAGGTATCCTAGTGTTGATCTTTTCTGATCTGTTTTTTTCCATTTATGGTCTTCTATTCATCAGTACTTTCTCAATACTGTTTTGCTGTTGCTGTTGTTTTGTATTTTATTTATTTATGTATTTATTTATTTGTGGAAGAGATAGAACATATGGGTTGAAAGTCATTCAGTGCAGACCCTCCTTCTTTAGAAGAGGTTAACGAAGTGAAGCCCACAGTCTTTGTAAACGGGCTGCATGCTTATAAACTGTGACCATTTTGTTAAAGAGGATTTACATTAAAAATAATGTTATTCTTGTTTTCCTTTACCCTAAACAGTCACCCAGAATAAACAGTCACCCAGAAATAAACCTTTGCGAACAGCTTTTTTCCATTGTTTTAGACTTTTTTTTTTTTTTTTTTTTTTTTTCTCACCTGCTGTTGACATAGCTGCCACTTCTGCTTCATTCTTCATTTTGTCACCGTGTCTCACTCCCTCCTGTGTCCGTATCTCTTTGAACTCACCAGAATTTAATTAGTTTAACCAATGTAAATTTGGAACATCATCTTTCAAGGTATCACTTTTTGAATTCTGTGGCACTTCTAGCCCTCTTACTGACATGTAAAAATCTGGGCCAGTAACTGCATACATACCAGACTGTTATGTGGCTATAAGCAAGAATGTCTTTGTTCAAAATATGTTTTTCCCTTCATAAAGTAGCCTTTACAGTATAGCTGGGTTGGCAGAGATAGGAGAAAATAGGAAACAGGAAAAAGGAAAATTTGGTGATAGAAGGAAGTCTCACTCATAAAGCAATGGCTGTCTCAGGACTGACTTGAGACATTGTTCCTTCTAGTAACACTTTTCAGTAACACTAGATTATTCTCAGAAAATGTTCTGTACTTTGGAATATAATTCTGCCTGCAGGTGGAATATTCATTTTTATAATTTTTGCATACCTCTCTCATTCCTTTCTGACAGCCTGGTTTCAAGTTTCCCAAACTTCCATGGATTCTTTCTGAGTTATATTTCTGCATCCTACTTCTTTATTTTTGTAGTTTTGGACTGAAAAAGATATAATTCATGGTAAGTCCAAGAAGTTGGGAGCAGCACAAAAATCTCAGAAATTGAACAGTATTTTCATCAGGTTGGTGCTAATTCTGACCATATTCTGTTCATAAATCATTAGGGAACCTCAGCTTTTGCTTAATATTATTCTACAGAAAATGCTGCCAGTAAATTGCTTCACTCCTTAGACTTTTGGCCAATAGGAGTAACAAATCACACACTGTGAAATTTCAGATCACCTTCAAACCTCTCCATGGAAAGTTTTGTTAACTACTAAAATACTGTTAAATACACTAAAGATGTTGTCCTCAGAGCCAATACAGGGCACTTTATCAACCAGTGAGAAGAATATTAAAGCTGATTTTTTTCCTGATTGTTATTGGGGTAAATCCTTACATACAGGCCTGTCCCTGGAAGTGCTCTGTGAGTGGCATAGCTTACAGAATCAGTTTAGATTTGTTGTTAAGAATAACTTCTCCCTCAAAATTTATCAAATGACACACATGCAGGTAACAGAGATGAATGGGAGAGCTCTGAGCAGATGTAGAGACAAAAAGGAAGCAAAATGCTTTAATGGCAATGGCCTTTGCCGCAAGATGGTCTTGACAGTACTGTGGGTGGTACCTTTTGGAATATCTCACAGGTCAACAGAAATCTACTAAAGTCTTCTATGAAGCAAAGTTTGCCTTGCTCCACAAGAGTTATGCTGTGAAAAAATCAGTAGATATGGAAGATAATTACAAAAATTCTGGGAAGGCAGCATTCCACTGTCGTGGATTTTCTAAGACTTATAAAAGCTGACATGCAGATTTAGGAACTTTAAATGTTTACATAAATGTCTTTTAGCAACTAAATAATTGTCCCCTGAAGCACCCCAAAAGATGCCAAAGGAAACAGAAATCACCATCTACAAAAGATTAAAACAAATTTCTATTTTCCCAGCCAAGCCATTTTGCAGTTACTAAAAGCCAAAAGAAATGTTAGGAAAACTTTCAAGAGGTGAAACTGCTTCCTTTTCTGAACCCTCATGTCTCCCAAACATCTTGTTGAATTTACCTCAGACTTTCCATTAAAATTCTATTTTGGCAGACTAACACACTTATGAAATTTCAAGCATATTGGTTTGGTCTGGTGAAAGAGGTAAAAAACCCAACCTGTAGTGGAAACACAACTTCCAACTTATCCAGGGAGAGAACATAAAATAAGAAGTATACCAAAGTGAACTAAGAGTATTGAGCTGTGTATGCAATACTTTTTTTCTGAACTGTAGTTTCTAGCGCCATTTAGACTGCTGTCAGAGCATAAATGTAAAGCTTCTCTTAGGTTACTCCTCAGCATGTTGTACTATCAGTTGAAGCAAGCATTTCCAGAAAAAAAAAAAAAAAAAAATGCTGACACTTGGTTTCTTTAGCATCAATGGCAGAATGAGGTCACTGCTCCTGTGACTTGCATAATTTCATGGAAACCTGATTATTCCAAAAGTTTATTTATGTGTTTTATTCTGTAATTCAAATAGCACCCTCTACTGGCCAGTCCACAGTTATCCGCTGCCACCACCAACAAAAAGGCATCTCACCTTAAAAATGTCTATATCTGTCCTGGGAAACTGATGAGTTAGAGATTAGTGTGGAAGTGTTGATGTGGGCATAAGAAACAAACATATATATATATATATATATATTATATATATAAAATGCATAGAATTGTTGGGAAAAATGATATGCTGTGTTGTGAGGTTCAACTATGAATTTCAATAGTTTGGTTATTTTACACCAAGACACAGTCTGACCACAACTTTGTGGTTAGTTTCTAATTTAGAAATAGAATCTGAGTGACTGAGCAGGAAACCATGTCCTCCTTCCATTGGCATGGATAATTTCTCTCCAGACCAGTGAAGGTATAAAACTTTTTCAGAAATCTTTGGAAAAACAGCTAATGGTCTCCTCCAAGACAATCCAAGAGATGCATACATTGATTCTGCAGTGCAAGAACAGTCTGCGTACTAAAGCGCTGTGGTTTTGGAGGCTTATACACAGACGATATTCAGGACACGCACATACGTCAAGCAGGCACACTAGACAGATTGCCCTTCCTTTCACTCCGCTTCAGAGCCTTTAGTGGGTTCTCTCAAGGTTGAGAGAAATTTGGCTGTTACTGCTTTAACCTCCACAAATGCCTGATGTCATTTACTCACACATCCTGGCAAAAAGTTCTGTCTGAACTCTCCCAGTTGTTCTCCCTCCCTCACTTTCTCTCTGTCACTCTCTCTCAATCTACCCTTCCCTTCCCCCCTCACCCTCCCTCCCCCAGAGAATTTTCTTATAACTGCCTATTTTATTCTTAGTTTTCCATCTGCTTTTCCATTTCTTCATAGGAGTGCTACAACTGAACTACCAGAAACATTAAACAAGAGACTAAAGGCAGTTTGCTACAGGAAGAGGAGCATTTGGCACTGCAGTGCAGGAATGACCTGGTGATGTGGCACTTGGCTAACAAGCCACTTTTCTGCAAACCAGATCTAAATAGCACTGAAATCTGCGAGGGTCTTCCTGTCAGTCTAGGTCAGCTTGAAGCAGGCCCAAGGTACACATCTGGATGTAGTTTGTTCAAGTGGCCTTGCATTATTCCACCTTTTAACCGGTATCACTTTTTGAAGTGGTTAAGGAAAGTATCAGCCTTACATCCAATGCTCCACTCTGATTCTTCTTTAACAGTAATGAGTTTAATATGTTATTTGCTAATCTGTGTAATTTTTTCTTACAGTAGATTTAGATTTAGAATTTTTTTTATCTGTTGTCATTATGTTAACCTCAGAGAATATGTAACCAACTCTTTTAAATGCACGAGTTACTTTTGTTTTGTTTTGTATTATTGTAGGTAAAACTCCACAGTTTTGCATGGGCATGATATACTAGCTCACAATATGGTTTATTAATCTACTGAATTAGCAGAAGAATTACCATTAGATGAGAAGAATAATGTCTGGGGAATGTGAACACCTGTGCATAATTTCTGCAGAGAATTCTACCAGAAAAATCTAACTTGAAACATTTCCAAAAATCAGAGAAATTAGTTTGTATTTGGTAAATTCCAATGATTTAGTGCTAGTTTGTATCATATAGAATATCAAACATTTATTTTTAAAAAATTCAATATTCAGTAGTTTCTGGGAGAAGACTTTTTTTCCACTAGTGCATAGTTATAGGTGACAGGAGGAACAGAAGTGTAATGTATTTGCTTTTCATAGTTGGAAATTCCTTGGATTTCAAAGCTGGAACCACTTAGAAGTGGCTACACAAATGTGTCATGGAAGAGATAATAACTTCTCTCTTTTCCTGAAAAATGTAGCCCATAACATCAAAACACTTTTCTTTTACTGAAATATAGCCTGATTCTGTAATTTTAGCTTTACTTAGGAAAGAATTTGTTTGTTGAGGAATTCACACAGGCCTATTTTCAGTTGTTACAGAATGGGTTTGAATACATCTTAAATTAAGGTACAATTTCATATTTATGTAGAAGATTTTAATAACACAGTGGAATCAAGTTATATTTTTGTATTTAAAATGCAATACTGACATGTTTTTCAAGGCAGACATTACATATAATTTTGTATTATTGTTTGGTGATAGTACATACTAGTAAAGAATTTTCAAGAATATATAAACTTGGCATATTAAGAAAGAACATTTAGAATATGATTGCTTTGATTTGGAAGCATTTCAAATCATGAGGTTTTTCTATATTTGCAATCAAAAATTGGAAACAACTCTTCACAAAAATATTGGACTGGATATGCTCTTACCTGTAAGAAAATTAGATTGTTCTGTCAAGATGCTAGCCATCCATCTAGAATAGCTGTGAAACAGAATTGTCCCAAATATTCCCACTTTTTTTTTTTTTTTTTTTTTTTTTTTTTTTTTTTTTTTTTTTTTTTCCTGGACTTTTGAAAGTAATGTGGTGGTGTACAGTAAATTACAATCTATTTTATTTAAAGCAGTACAGAGGAAGGACTTTGCAGCTGATGTCATGATTTTAAAGTTTTAATTTCTTGTAAACCAAAGCAACTATCTCCAACTTCGTTATCATTAACAAATAGAAATACTGCAGAAAATCCTCCACCATTTTGAGTGATCCAATACATTCCCTGTTCCCTGTTTTGAAAAAATCCATGAAGTCACAAGCTACTTCACTTTCATATGATCACAGGTATTTTGTGTCCCCTGTCACCCCCCTTGAGAATCCCTTAGAGCTTTCAATCCATCCATCCCTAAAGTTATTGCCATAGAGTTTGGGAGTCAGATGATGGAGAGCTGAGAGGTCCACCCCTGAAAATGAAGTGGGAGAGGAAGGTGTCTGGCAAATAAAACAATGGTTGGAGAAGGACTGTTCTTGAAGACTAAAAATGTATGATCACACACTTCCTATACCACTGAAGCCAAAACAAAAGGCTCAGTGAGGAGGTTGATGTTGTCCTATTTGCAGGGGTTCACCCTGCAGTTTGAGAATGGTTGGCACAAAGTAACATGAAGTACAACAAATCAAATTATATATGTAAGTTCTTTGTATAGTCAGAGTTTTATATGCTGGTTGAGTCAGCTGTTCTGGACAATTACTTTTAAAGAGAGGGACAGGCACTGAATCACATTTGTGCAGCTGAATTTGTTGCAGAACAAGTTGCTTTAGGCGCTCTTTGTGCATTGTCAGCCTTTTTTGCACCATACTCAAAGAACAGATGGATCGGTGTTTGCAGAGCTTGCAGCTAATGTGTTAAATACACTTAGGACCCATAGCTTACTAGTAAGGAAATTAAGGATCATAAAATACAACAAAAGACCTAGTGTTCATCAAGGCAGCAACTTCAGCAGCTCAATGTTAATATTATGAATAGTATCAAAGAACTCTTAGTGAAAACTTAACAACAGTTACTTTAATTTACCAGCTAAGATCTTGATCTAAAATAATTTCTGATACTTTTAAAAATCTTAATTAAAACTGCTATGCAGTTCTGATATATAAGAAAATATGACATCACTGAATTTGGTTGATATGGAAAAGTTAATCAACTGGCACTTTTGGTGCAATTGCATACAGGCTGTAAAAGCAAGCCATAACAAACTTCATTCAGCCTTCAAGATTCAGGGCTAAATTTCCCAAACTGCAGCTCACACCTGCAGATCATCCTCATGCGTGCAAGAACATGCCACTGCTTTCATGTTCCTTTATTTTTTATGGATATAATTTTCAAGTTATGGATCTCACTAATCCACAAATACTGCATCAGACAAAGCAGATAGGAGCAATGACTAATGCAACAGTGATTGCTCACAAAGAAAGGAAGGGGATTAAAAAAAAAATCCATATGATTTAACATTTATTAGGAAATACAGAAGGAGAATGGCAAAATGGGACTTAAACTCAGAGCAAAATTTCAGGATGGGGGAGGTTCATCATTTGTCTGGCATCTGTTGGGGAACAGCTGTCTGCAAAAGCCCTCTTGTCTCTACAACCAGGAAGGAAGCGCTCCTCAGGGATCTTGGCCAGATGTAGAAAAACAAGGAATAAAAGATAGGGGAAAGCAGCTGCTCACTATTTAGCAGCTGAGGTGAGAAACCCATGACATGAGCTGAAAACGAGGGCTCTCCTGGGAGAAGACATTCAAGTGTCCAGCCAGGACACTCTTGCCTTTCTGCTAGCACATTTATGTCCATTATGCAGGTAGGGAGACGGTGTAACAGGGAGACTCCAGACAGACAGATCTTAGTGGAGATGGATCACTAGCTGCTTAGTATATTTTATATATATGAGTTGCATCAGGAGAGTCCTTTTACTGGAGGATGCCCTGCAGTACCTGAGAGTGACTGGAGTGCTCCAGTAAAGTGCTCCAGTCTCCTTCTCCACTCAGTAAATATAACCTGGCTATACTACCCTCATATCAAAAGCCCTAGTGGGAGTATAGCTGTAAGCCTTCTAAGACTATTTTGGTTCCTATGTTGGTATGATACTAATAGTATAAACTTGGCCATAGTAACCTTTTCAGAAAATACTTTCCTGTAACATAATACCTTCTAGCAGGCACTGCATAAAGCCTGTTTTTTCATGAGTCTACATAGAAACCTCTTCAATAACCAGCTTATTTTTATGAACTGTTGGTATTATTTGGATGTCTTACAGCCTTTCAAAATATTTTCAATACATCAAGAGATCTACTGGTGAGATACCTGTGGGAATAAACTTGGGGAAACCTAGCTGCACATGGAAATGAATTTGCAGGAGCCTGCAGCTCTGAACAAGGTTAGGGGCACTGGCAAGCAGTTTTGTGGGGCTGACAAAATGGCTCCCAGTAACTGAGCAAGGTAGTGGGAGGACCGTAAAGGTAACTCAGGTCTGTCTGAATGTGATGCAGTCATAGCTCTGTCTGCAATGTAGACATGCCTTTGTAGTGACTGCTTCCTACTCCACACGCTAAAAAGCAGAAGAGTGGCGTCTACAAGTCTGTCTGTGGGAAGGAGAGAGAGAGAGGGACTCATTAAGTGTTATTATCTTGTGAATAGACTTGGTTAGACAAAACAATAGGATAGCTGATGCTTAGGGGAAAGCTCCTCTGTGACGCGTTGGGGTCTACATCATTAACATTTCTTCAGAGAAGGAGCTAAAGAAAAGAGTGCTGGCAGATCCCTTTGAAAACAGAAAAGCTGGAGAGGGGAATGCAAGGACACATGGGCACAGGAAATACGGACATTATGTAGAAAAAAGAAGTGGTACTTTTCCACAAGGGAAATGCTTTTTTCAAATTCTTTATGACTGAAGAACCACAAAAGGAATCAGGTATTTGGACAGATAAAAGAATAAAGACAGATAAAGAGCAAAGTGGATGATGTCCCCTGGCTACTCAAAAATGTAAGGAAGCCAAAACAAATGAACATGTATGATTTTGTTTGGACCAGTATATTTCCCATGTTAACAAAAATAAAGGAATCCTTAGGAATTCCCTGTAATCAGATGTTTTCAAATATTCCATAGGCTTACAAAATGAATGGAAAATGTAACATCTTAAAAACACTGGAGTTGTGGGTTGAGATACAGTAGAGAGTCAAAGGTATGTATACTTATGGGTGGTGTTGGGCTCTTTGCTTTAATTTGCAAGACAAGTAAAATAGAGGGAAAACTCTCTGATAAAGAGCTCCAAGATAACAGTTGTTGCTTATACACACACTGGTACTACTGAAGGTCTTTGGGATACAAAATATACTGTTTGTCCAACTGCAATTATAGGAGCTCTATGAAAGCACTATACAACTTGGATAACAATAATAATACTATTGAAACCCACCCATAAACAAAATAAATATATTAACGAAACACTATTTACAGCAAATTGAAACAAACGAACAAAAAATCCCACCCCAACAGACAAGTATTCATGACAAATTTCAAAATAAAAAACTAGAATTAAAAACCACAGAAAACACAGGTACTTTTTTAACCTGTTTTTAATGTTTTTGTTGGTTTTGACACCCTCACAGTTCCTGAAGGAGAAAACAGAAAAGATGCTAAAATGAGAGTGCTCTGCATACTTTCAGAAGTGAAGGCATATTAAGAAGACAAAGGCCACTGTCAGTGTATTAATTTATCACATTGAGGCTCCTCTTTTGTGTCTCCTACTTATGACACCATCTTGTGAATTTACAGCTGACAGACCGAGGTTGTCTGGACAAAATCTTCCTTAATCTCACCTTCATTATCTGATATTCCGTCTCCGAAGGTATCTACCCACAGGTACTGCTTAAGAACATTGCAACAGCTAAGGAAAAAATAAAGACTTTGTAAGAAAATGGCAGGAGATTGTTTAGGAAAATAAGATGGCCATCTAGGATACCAAAGAGGAAGGAGAAAAGAAGAAGAGAAAACAAGCTGATAAAGATGATGGTTGAGGGACATGTTTCTTCAGCCCCAAGTGGGACAGAGGGCAGAAGTCTCTTATCATACTGCCAGCAAGCAATGTCTGTACAGCCTTTGGAAAATAGGACTCTGCCTTCCAGACAACTGAAGTGGACAGAGGTACCCTACTCACTCCAATCCCTTGTTGTTGAGGAAGATCTGTGCCATGTATTACAGCAGAGCAGGAAGAGTAGGCATAAAGCAAGTATTCAGTTTTGTTATCAGCAAGACTGTAGTGCCATGGTCCAACAGGTGATTTTACTGCATGAAGTGAAATAGCTTTGGCTACTTTCACAATAGAGCAAGATCTCCTAAAATAGCAATAATTCCAGGCACTTTATACAAACATGCTATTTGTCAGGATCCTGTTTGCTTCACAGAGATGATCGATGAGTGTGGTATTTTTGTTCTAAATGTGACAACTTTCTGGAACATTCCCTGCTGATGACCTTGAACTTCGCTCTTTGCAAGGCCAAATGAAATTGCAGAAGTGTGAAAGCATGTTCATAGACCTTCTTTGACACCTGATTCTCGATTAACTTCTGCTTCTAGATAAACAACTGCTGCTTCAAGTAGACAAAAGGAACATCGGTGTGCTTACAGCAGTTGGAAAACTGATTATTTAAAAGCCAACAATTCCTTTCAGGTAACTAGTGTGTATTCAAGGAAATTAAATCTTTACGTGTATCTGAGAAATTTCATTATAAATTTTACAGGATAGGAAAAGTCACCTGAATACTTGTTATATAATACTTGCTATATTGTCTGTTGCTATATCACAGATCCTTTATCATTATCTGAAATAATAGTTGAAATAATATTAGAAAACAAAGTTTTTCCCTGCTGGTAAATCTACAGCTTGGCGGTGGACAGCTGACAATAGCAGCACGTGTAAAGCCAGAAGACCTTCTGTTTGATATATTTGGTGAGATTTTTTTTTTTTTTTTTTTTTTTTTTTAATGCTCTACAGCATTATATGTTGTAATGGTGAACTAGCAGTGAAGCAACACAGGTTCTTGAGTATTCCCAATAGGAGAAGCAGAAAAAGGTCCATGAAGCAGAATGAATGCATTCATTTTGTTCTTATTTTGTTGACTACAGTTCCTGCTTGTTTAACATATTTTCATGTAAATAATTTAGTATCTGTCATTTCTCCATAAGCTTTCATGGGTTTGAAATCTTTGAATGGGCTGAAGCATTACTTGCCCTATTTCTACCAAACATGCAGTTCAAAAGACCTCCTGCATTTGTTTTTTGACATAACTCTAAAAACTCCAAACACATAGGTCTTTATTGTGGGTTGCAATGTAATTAGAATGATGCAGCGACTTTAATGACAATGGAGAATAAAAGACAGATTTTCTTTGGAATATCATTACTGGTAATCTCAAGGCTTATTCTTGGTATGAAGATCATTAAAAAATTAGAAAAATGTATCAAATTAGAAAATGTATTATCAAAATGGATGGAAAATGTACATTCTTCACAAGGTCAACTTCTCTAGTTGTCATTAATGGCAAGTACTGTGAAGATGTATATTTTCTTGTTTTTCAGAATGATCAGTTTCTACCAAGAGTGTTACTTCTAATCTACTTTACACAACACTAAAAAATGACCCATATATCAGTTTGAATCTTTGATCAACTAGGATTGAAATGATACCAAATAAAATCATAGAAAATGGTAATTCTGTTAATCAAATTTTCATTCAGGCCTACAGATCTCTTGAGTCATTGACTGAAGCTCTTCTTACCATGTCTTTTTTATCACCTATCCTGAAGTGTGTACAGTTTTTTCATTATTTCTAATGGAGCATATGCTTAAATCTGGTTTTTGGGTACTTTATTTTCCAAGAGTAATTTTTTCTGGGCATTACCTAAAACTAAGGATGTAGGCAAAAAACAACTCCTCTCAGAACTTTACTTTTATATCCAAATGAATCACAAAGACAAAATCTGCTCTCACCACAAGTAGAAAAAAAATAGTCAATGCTAAATTTTCAGCCTAAACAAAGTAATGTTCCAAACATATAATTGGACAGTAATGAGAGAAACTGTACTGTTCCAATAACAGAGCGATTGGCCAGGTACCATCTGCCTGTTGTATATCCCTCCAACATTATACTACACCTGGGCTATTAAAAAATGACCACACCAACATGAGAGATTTAGCAGCAACTACTCTGGCTGTGTTCCCACATTTCTTTATAGCCTCTCTGGATCATATTTTTCTTCCCAGAATGGAAATGATGGAGAAGAAACTGTTGCAGTGACTTACTTCATGTAGAGCCTGGACTTACTCCCATGCACCACAGCTAAAGGGATCAGAGAACCTTTCTGCCCATTGTTGGCCAACAGAAGTTGTTAGTGATTTGCTCAAAGTAAGCTTTGTGCTCTTATTTGGTTGTGTCTAGACAGACAAATCCTTTGCTGCTATCCAAGGAATGTGAAGCTAATGTCAGTGATGTATTTACAGAAAAGCATTAGTTCTTGAGCATAGCCTTAACACAAACAATGGAAAGAGTAGAAGAAATGAGGCAGGGGATCATCCCTGAGCAAGGTACCTATTTACTACAGAGCCTTCAGAGCCTACAGAGCTCCAGGAGAGTATAAAACAGACCAAAACTATTTAAAATCTCATTAATGAAAAAGGCAATTAATAGTTGGTATGAGATCCACAGGAGGGATTTAGTAAAAGTGCATTTTAGACATATAAACACCTATGAAGCACCTTCCAAAAATTACAAGCAGAAGAAGCAGAGCTACCTTCTGTTCTCCACTAGCAAATGGAACTGTCTTCTGATAAAGATTTATGAGCTGTCTTGAGTAATTCTATTTGCAGTCAATGGGTGTTTAGAATAAGCAAAAATAGCAACTTGAAAGGTTTGTATGAGAAAAAAAAAAAAAAAAATATTTGAGAAAGGAAAAGAATATCCAGACAATCAGACAATAGTTCAGTTGCTGTGAAGCCCGACGGACACTTATGGCAACTTATAGAAATGATGCATCATTTAATAATATAAGGGAGAAAAGTTGATTATTAGTATTGTAAACTAGAACTAATCGCATATAAGACCAGACGACTTTCTCATAAAGAGTTGAGCAGATGTAAATAATTTGAGTCAGATAGTGAACATTACCTCTGTTTATCACTGTGCAAGAAGAAACACAGAAAGGATAATTGAGTTACCCACAGTCACACAGGGAAGGTTAAATATGGCTGTTATTTTCTAGGTGAAGGGTGGAGGCAGCAAACCAGAGAGTGAGATACTTGATGGTAGATAGAATCCCAGCTTCGCAGTAGCTTTGCTTTTAACTCAGCAATGCATTTGGCATATTGTCTATCCTATACATCAAGTGCAGGAAGACAATATGAAAGTTTCTAACTCTACCTCATAAACTTCCCTGAACAGGCACTGGAGTTGCAATAACATCTTTGTTGGCAAACATTTCCAGGCACTGTAAATCTGTCTGACTCTACAGAAGAGATGGCTGATGTGCAAATCTCTAAGTCACTGTTGTTAAAAAACAGAGCCCCTGTTCATCCATCTTGGGCCTTATTTTATAGCACACCATATAAATGAGAACTTAAAATAGTTCTTTATCCTTCCAAAGTGCACAGTCACTGGAAAGGATAACACAAGTTTACCCTTAGGAACCTGAATCAGCTGAGAAAAGAGCAACTGACGGAAGTATCTATGCTTGCCTTTGCCTTCCCCTATCTAGGGGTAGCCTCTGTAGTCCACTTTTATGTCAGTGAGCATTTACTCACTTAAGAAATTGAACATACACAAATGTTCACCAGACTGAGTTAAGGAGTTACAGTCCTTATCACTTAGCACTGGGGAAGCAACGCAGTACTGTACAGGAATGTTCCCAAGGAATGCAATAACATGAGCTGGAATGATCTGGCTCCTTACCACATGAAGCTGTGGAGAAAAAAAAAATCATTCTTCCTTGCCTGTAAGCATTCAGAAGGATATATGTTGATCTTTTGTTATCTGTGCAGTAAGCATCCATTTATTAGTAATAGTAAAAAGACTTTATTTTTTTTATTATTATTATTCATGTTTTTGACAGCTGCTTTGACACTAGAGCTAGATTGAGAGGACCACCACTTTATGAAGAGCTTTAAGGTTTTGAAAGATTTTCCCAAATCTTTCAAATCCCAAAGCAAACAAAATTTGTTGTAGCTAGTGACCTGGAAATTGAACAAAAAATATCAGAGAGTTAGGGCTATTGACTACCATAGAGCTTTTTGACTTCTCTCTCTTCAGTAATATTATTCTGGATCAGAAATACTTTCCAGGTGAGACATTCATCACAATCTAGATATTTACATAAAGCTTGATGGGTTGAAGAAAATGTAATTTTCAGTGAAAACAAAAAGTGTATTTTTTTTTTTTAAAAAATTACTTTTATTATTTTTAGTCCCAGAAGCTCTACTGCAGAGCCATATTTAGAAATGCTTGATCGTAAGGTGTTTGGATTTGGCAGGGAATGGCTATGATGCACTTTCCCCAGGGCCTGGGAAAAAGAAACAGACTGCAAAGACAGCTTTCACAAGCTGCTTTGAAAGGTGGTGTGTAATTACAGAGGCTGGCAATGAAAGACAGAGCAGCCTCCAGGGATACCCCTTTTCCATTCTGCCTCTTGCAGGGATTCTTGATTCTACAGTCAAGTTCTATCGTGTCCTGAGCAAGAAGCTCAGTCAGCAGTGAGTGAAATAACTTGCATCATCTTTCTCCAAGTGCAGCTAAACTATTAAAAAGAAGCAGATCTAAGCTTCTAAGCTTCTTTTTTCTTTTTTTTTCTTTCCTTTTTTTTTTTTTCTTTTTTGATAGACATGTGACTCATAAATGTCATAGAAAGGAGAAACCAATAAAAAGCTATTTCTACACTTCTACACTATAGCTTTTGAGCTTCGCTTTTAAGGATCTATGTTTTGAGCACATAGGTAGTGAGTCCACAGCTGTTGTTAATAGTGCTATTATAATTAATTATTATTATTATTATAACAACCTTGTATTTAGGGCACCTTACATCCATTCTATGAACAGTCTTAAGTATACAGCAAATCTGTGTGATGATGTCTAAAAGCTTTGTGCCTCTAAAAGCTCAGCACTAGGGCCACCTGCAGAGTTTCCTGAGAAATATACTCTGCTTCCAAAGATTTTCAAAACCAGTATTGGATTCCCACAGCCAGGACCTATTCTTATAAATGCTGAAACTTGCCTGTACCGGTGTCCCCTTTCCCTTTGTGCTGTGCAGCCCTGCAGTACTTCCGGCTGCAAAGTAGGAAGAGAAGCACTACAGCGCTTTCAGAAACTTATTTTTTGTCCATCAGCAGCACCATCATTACTAAACTTTACATCAAATCCAGTGCAAGTTTTTAGCTTAAACCTAACTCTGTACTGAGCCTGCAAAAAAAACTACCAAAAAAATCTGGCCGTCACCACTTCACTCTCCCCTGTGCAACTATTTCAGAGACAGATAATATATATTACATTCTCTTTAAAGCAATACCAAAAAAAAAAAAAAAAAAAAAAAAAAGTCTATGGGATCTATGGGATAGAATTAACAGGAACAATGAGGAAAGCGATGGGCCAGGAAATGTCAAAGCAAATGAGAACGCATTGCATCTTACAAAGACTTTGAGGTTTGTTACTTTTAATTGCCATTTCCGAATTAAAACTGTTCAGCTGAAATGTATTCTGATATGTGGCAATCAGTTTTGTATATGTTATTAGTTCAGAACTCTGTAAGGGCCATTTATTTTGTCTTATAGTAGACAGCCCTAGCTGGAAATACAGAGTGCTCCCAAATGTTCTCCTGGTTCTTCTTACAGGAGTGCAGAATTCTGCAAAAGACCCTCCAGAATTTACTTTTGCATTACATATAGACATAGATACAGTTGAATGGGAATGGAGTTTCTGTCACATTTATATCTTTCATCACCTGTTTACTTTCCAGATTGAGACAAGAGGTTAACACACATTGTAGAACAGAAATTATAACTATATATTCAGAAACAATAAGCTGATTTTTTTTTTTTTTTTTTGAATAAGAGGAATTTTGATATTCTGCTAACTAGTTGAATATACTTGGTGCAAAATCCAGAGAAGAAATCAAAAATCAACTACTATCAGTGTATTTAATATATGCTAAACATTAAGAAATAATAATAATAAAAACAGGTGTTTTAAATTCAGTAACTCTTCCAGGATTTTTAGATAAAATGAACTGAATGTGGGTCTAACAATGCGCTGTCCTTTTAAGACACCACCCAGTTTTCATACCTGCAGCTTGTCACGTTTAGGAGGTGTAAACGTATACATTAGTCAACATGCCTGCTATAAATTATCCCACTACTGTGGTGTTGAAATAAATAGTTCAGCATAAAACAAAGGAGTCCTGATGCTTGTCCTTACCATCACAGGAGAGGTGTCTTTAAACACACAGTGCAAAAAAGACACTTAAGTTTAAATAACCATTCAGAGCAAAAGGTGATTGTTAAAAAGATTTTTCTCCTCTTTGATTCTATACCTTGTGAATAACTCATGCAGTTAAAGTTGTGTATTAAGTATATTACATCATGTAAGTGAGAGCTGAGAGTATACTATTTAAATTAGTTTAATTGATTTGATTCTGTTGTACCTGAAATAATTGCAAATGTTTCTCTGGAATCAAGTGTTTAATATGTAAAGCGTGGAGGGGCATTTTACTATGTGAAATTACATGTAAAAAAAATAAGCATTTTAGATGTATTTTAAACACTTTTGAAGCTGCTTGCAAGTTAGAATGGTTTCTCAATGTTGAATATCCTGTCTTAGTAGAAATGGTGATTTTATCTGGAAGAATGAAAATATTATAAGAATAACTAAGAATAACTACATGGTTAGCCTAGATGAAAATAGAACTGATATGGGTGGAGGATTAAAATAAGGATAGGGTAACTAGTAATGCCATAAAATACTAGACATCTAAATTTAAGATAGTTTTGAATGTTCCATGCTTTATTTTCATTGGCTGTCATGTTGTGTTTCATAGAGTTATCTGAATGGAGCTAATGGCCTATAGTAAGGATAGTCTGACTTCACATACAACTATTTTAGATATATATATATATATTTTTCCCTACAAGTTGTTAACAGAAACAAAATAGTAATTCCCAATAGTAATTCCCATAACTTTCATTTCACTACGATATGGCTGTCACAACAGTCTATGCTGTGGCAGTGGTATGTTCATTTACAATTAGCTACTAAATTCAAAAGGAAAAGTATTCTCACATAATTTGACCTTTTTCTGTTTTGTGAATTGTTTGAGCATTTAATGCAGAGATAGTATTTCCCACAGTATTGTCTGATGATCATTTCTCTTTCTGCAGCTTGTTCCCTAAAAGTTTTCTCTGTAAAGTTTGTACTGGAACTTCATATATTTCTGATTGAAGAAAGGATGCAGAATACATTTCTATTACTCACTAATATATGCCCTGATTCCCAAAACATACAGAAGTGGCTTGGTGCTCAGAAGGAGAATGCTGATAATAGGTTAGAAGAAGGGAAGAATGGGAAGAATGGGTGAAGCTGTATTCTGCTCTGCCATTCCTTATCTTGAGAGTTAATCCTACAAGCTGAGACTGGCCTGATGCTAGCCTTCATCTGGTCTGAACAAACCACTTAAGCTCCCTCCACAGTCAGTGGAGGAAGACAGGCATTTCTGTTCTTCCTGCCCTAAGACAAATAACTGGTTTACTCACAGGAAGGTCTTCTTTCTTAGAACTGTCCATTATGCAAGACTCAAGGATTAGCTCAGTCTGCAGGCCTCTGTTTCCAATGGCTAAATCTAAGTGAAAGGAATCTTACCTTCCATGAAATAATGCCATACAAATATAACAAAGCATTGTTTAGATTCACCCTCGGAAAATTTAAGATCCAAAGCCAGTTTTTCTAATGAACCTTTTGTTCTTGTGCTCCCAGTGAAGCACATATACAGGAAGTGTTTTCCCCTGCTCATCACTACCAAAGGTTTTATGTGTTTTCTCCCCTTCACCCCACTGTCCCTAACTATTTGCTGAAGACTCTGCAAAGTTAATTCAGTCAGAGATGAAAGACAAATACACAAATCTACCTGACTAGCAACATTAGAGAGAACAAGATTCACAGCTGCTTCTTGGCACAGTGTTCTGCCTCCATCCTTATAATAAGCTCAGTTCAGCTTTGGGGTTTGATATTCATTATGAGCAATTCCTTTCTGAAGAGTAAGGATGGGTGAGAATTACCTCTTTCTCAGTGACCAATTTTTTTTCAAGATCCTAGTACCTGATACCAAAGAGAAAACTTGAGTGGAGATAGAAGGTTGGGTGTTACTTGAAGATATTGCAATGACGATTTCTTGTTCAAAAGACCTGAATAAATTTAGATTTCAGTATCTTCATATTATTAAAGTTAACATGTTTATTTGCACTTATGGTTATAATCCCAGTGATGGTAAATTGCTTCCTAAAGTGGAACTGGAAGGAAGAATATCACTTCAGAAGGATCTTCTTGTGTCTGCTTTCTGGGAAAATGGTCAGAACACTGAAAGATCACAAGGAGGGTAAATGGAATGTGGAGAAAAAAAGTAGGAAAAGAAGACATGAAAGGATTCAGGTGAACAGGGTATGTATACAAACAAAATGAATCACGAAGACTTTCAAGTTTTGTTTGCCTTTAATTTAGGTGTCTGAGTTATTATAGTAAAGAGATGGAATCATATACAATTTAAAAGCATATTTGCAAAATTGTCTGGTGGCTATAAAGGAATTTAGAATTGTTTCTTATTTTCTTTGTGCAAATCTTTTTTACCAACTTTGTTATTCATATTTAATAGAGGTAACAAAAATATTCTCCAAATAGTTCTGTTTTATACTCTATATCTGCATGAACACATGCATATGTGTGTCTATATCTTTAACAATGCTGATAGATGGTCAGAGAATTTTTGATAAAATGTTGACATAATATATCTGGTCTATGGTGTGGTTAAAAAAAAAAAAAAGAGAGAGAGAGAGAGAGACAGAGATTTGGATCATGACGGATTTACATTTTTCCTTGGTACCTGCTCCTGAAACATATATGTGTGGATATATGATGCTGGTAGGTGGTCAGAGAATTTTTGAAAAAATGTTGACATAACCTATCTGGTCTATGGTTTATTTAAAAATAAAAAGACAGAGAGAGCAATTTTTGGATGATGAAGGATTTACAGTTTCCCTTGAGACCTGCTCCTGCAACTTGAAAATCTATTTGTTTCAACGTTTTGTCAAAGATGGTGGGGTGTGTGGTTTAAAGAGGCAGATAAAATCCTGAAGATCAAAAACAAAACATTTTTTATATTTCATGATCACTGTATAAATGAACTTTCATGCTTAGGGAATCAAAATTTGGCAGGAAGATAGAGATTAAATACTTTTTTTTTTTTTTTTTTCCCTAGTATTTTAAAATGAAAGGTTCTTTCCTAGTACAAAACTTTAAATTGTTTAATGTAATTCTGTTGTATGTGCCATGAAAGGGAATATTTGTATAGAACAACTTTATCGATGAAAATAACATGCTACTGTACTGGTGCTAGACAAAGATGGGAAATAAGTTATAGCAAATACCTTACTGTGAATAATTTCTATAATATTTCTTTCTTATTTTAACTGAAACATTTTCTTCACTGTGTCATTTAAAATTTTTATTTAGGAGATTGTATGAACTGTGTGACCAGCTGATAGATCTGTATTTCCAGGTCTTGAAACTAAGGAACAGAAACAATAGCAGTTTTGCAAGTATCCAACATGATCTCCAATAAGGCAGTTTTTACTCCATAAAAGCAATTAAAAACACTGGTTTTAGTAACTTCGCTGCTCCCAGTAATACCTATTTTTACTCTCTTTATTAAATAGAATTTATGATGTTTTTCTTCCAGTTCTCTACTTAAAGTGTGATTCTTGCTGATTCTGCTGATTCAATTTTTTTGTTTGTTTTTTTTTTTTTTTTGTTTGTTTGTTTTCAGCTGTCCTAAAGAACTGTGGCATTATCAAAGCCCTTGGCTTCCATTCCCTGTGGTTCCCGATGCTTTCAGAGCCTCTTTTTATCTGGTGGAGCCCCAGCAGTTGCCTCTCTCCCTTCTGGTACTGTAAGACCATGTGCAGCTGCAGAGTGCATAGGGGGCTATATAGTTCCCAATAAACACTTGTCTCCAGAAAAGTAGTAGTTTCCCCTTTCTTAAGTGTACTCTAAATAGGTTTTAAATTACTTTATCCATTAGAATTTTAAGATGTTTCATGTTACTAGCACTTCACATTTCACTTTCCCTTTTTAAGCTGAAAGGTCTCCTGAAACTGTACGCATCATACGCTTTCCCCTAAAATATTCCATTTTCATCACAAGGAAAATTGTCCTTATATTGCCTTCTAGCTTAAGAATAACAAAAGCCAAAATTTTGGCATTGATTCATTCATCCAATAGATTGCAACAATGCTCCTCAGGGCACTGCATGGTTGTGCCAACCCATAGGGAAATGAAAGAATTTTCACTGATTTCTCCTTGTGATCCCTTCCTTGGAGGCCCTTGACCACCTCCCCCTGATTCCTGTGGGGTGGAAGTGTTTCTATTGGGAACTGGCTCATACCCAAAACAAGAACCCCAGTGAGTCTGAATGAAATCCTGGCCCTGTTGTATCAGTGTCCATTGTGTGTCAGCATGTTCTAGCAGCAAAGCAGTGAATGCTGTAACATTTGAAAGTATTTAGACAAATGTGAAAGAATATTATTATTTTGGCTGGATGTTTTCTAAATCCCTTCTGTTTTCCTTCTGGGCTCACTTTCAGGCTTATAACAATAACTGAAAATATGAGGGCAGTATCTGACCTGCCTGCACTGGATTATTCCATTCCAGAAAGACAAAGACATAATCCTCAAATGTGAAGAAACAGACAAAAAGAAGGACAGAGCTTTTAGAGATACTAATGATCTGCAGCTATCAATTTTTTACATTCAAACCCACTGTACCATTCAGAGCTCTCTTCAACATTTTTTTCCAATTTCTTATATATCTGTATGAATATTTCATCTTAATTTCAGAACAGTAGGAAATTGACAGTCTTCCACCTGGTTACTACCTTAATTCTCCAGTTGTAAGGACAGGCAAGATTTATAAGCATGAAGCCCTAGTAACAACATGAAATTATTTACACACTTTATTGCCAAATGGAAAACACAGCAATTATGTCAAGGTTTTCATCACCATTTGTCCAGCAAGGCTTGAGGTGAGTGGAAAAGCTAAGCAATCCAGCCAGTTCCAAAGCTGACAGCAGCTTTTCCAGTGTTTAGGAATTTGCAGCAGATGCTGTGACCGAGTACCAAACAGAAAGTTTAGCCATGTAATTCACATTGATTTAATTGCTGTTTTGTAGCTAAATACCCTAGATAGCTCTGAATAGCTCAGCATCCATTACCAAAAGACGTGGATTAAAATCATTATCCTGATTTCAGAAGACTGAAATATTCTTTCATGTACAATAAATGACACTTGCAGTAAGGACCATAATAGTAGGCAACCCCTTCTTTACTTCAAAATCTACTTTTGTTCTGCTACAAGAGGTAAAACTGTCTTTATCTGAATGTAGTTATGCAATAACATTTTAAAATGTTCAGTTAGAACACAAGAGGGTAACATACAGTATGAAATGAATGAAAAGAAGAATTATGTCTTTAAGAAGAGAAGGAGAGGGAATGGCTTGTCATCTTCCCAAAGGCGACAGTTTTATTGAAAAGAAAGCTTTCTATATTTTCAGCCAATGTAGCATTTCAAGCAGGTGAATGCACTTCTGTGCTTTAGAATTTGAGTAATTTGTAGCTGAGTGCCATGGAACCAAATAACTGAATTGAGAAATTGGTGTCAAACTTCTGAAAGACTAAATAGTTCAGCCAAACAGAGGGCTATAATTTCAAAGAGGACAGTAGCAATTGCAGACATGTTTAAGGACTGGTTAAAAATCTATTAACATAAGTAGCTAAAGCATATTTTTATGGTCTTGAGTCTCTCAATACATGTTGTTACATATAGGCTTTATTTATTTATATAATTTTGTCCTCAAAAGGGTGCATCAGAGTAGAAAATACAGTAAGAGATGTGTAATGAAAGTAGTTGAAACTCTGAAGTGTTTAACACCTAGGTGCTGAGGAAAAATTCTAATGGTAGTATTAAAAAAGCTTAAGGTATTTGGCAAAATGCTGTGAAGTTATCCAGGTACAACTGGCCACATAAACTGCATGTAACAGTGTGATCCCATGATCTGAATACTTGGACAAGAGAGATTTCTGCTTTTGAAATGATTCAGATGAGTTGTAGCATTCTTCCATTTTAAATGTAAGTTGTTATATTTTGTGTGTGTGTGTGTGTGTGTTCGTGTATGTGTGTGTATGTGTGAGAGTGAGTGTGTGTAGGGGTGAGGGAGGAATATTACTTTTATATTTATATATATAAATATAAAAGACAAAAGAAGTGTAAAGTTAAAGGAAAAAAAAAAAAACAAAGCTTAAGAGCTACAAATTTTGGTGCGCATACACAAATATATGCTCAGTTCTCTGAAGTTCTCATGAAGTTTATATATTTATGCCATATACACGCAAATGGCAATACACCCTTTCCTTTCCTTTCCTTTCCTTTCCTTTCCTTTCCTTTCCTTTCCT